>NC_048276.1:38339463-38626963 GCF_009762535.1 Notolabrus celidotus | reverse complement strand
ACAATTATCTAATGATAAATGACTGTTTTGATGTCTTCCAATCAGGATTCCGATCACATCACAGCACAGAGACCGCTCTAGTCAAGGTCCTCAATGATATTCATTTAAACACAGACAATGGCAAAATTTCAGTTTTGGTATCACTTGATCTTAGTGCTGCTTTTGACACAGTTGACCACAAGATACTACTGGACAGACTTGAAAACTGGGTGGGAATCTCTGGTGCAGTACTAAATTGGCTTAAGTCCTATTTAAATGACCGGGACTATTTTGTGTCTATAGGTAAATACACATCTGAACGGATGAAAATCGTATGTGGAGTACCTCAGGGATCCATTCTGGGGCCTCTACTATTCAACATCTACATGCTCCCCTTAGGTCAGATAATAAGAAACAACCAAATAAAATACCATAGCTATGCAGATGACACACACATTTACATCACCATATCACCAGGGGATTATAGTCCCATACAAACACTGAGTAAATGCATTGAACAAATCAATGACTGGACGAGCCAGAACTTTCTTCAGTTAAACAAAGAAAAAACTGAAATGATTGTTTTTGGAGCCAAGGAAGAAAGGTTAAAGGTTACTGCTCAGCTCCAATCTGCAATGATGAAATGTTCAAACCAAGCCAGAAACCTTGGTGTAGTCATAGACTCAGACCTTAATTTCAGCAGCCACATTAAGACAATTACAAAGTCAGCCTACTATCACCTTCAGAATATATCAAGGATTAAAGGACTCATGTCTCAGCAGGATGCAGAAAAACTGGTCCATGCATTTATCTTTAGCAGACTAGACTACTGTAACGGGGTCTTTACAGGACTCCCTAAAAAAGTCCATCAGACGACTGCAGCTCATACAGAATGCTGCTGCTCGAGTCCTAACAAGGACCAAAAAAGTAGACCACATTACTCCAGTTCTTAGATCTCTACACTGGCTTCCTGTCTGTCAGAGAATAGACTTTAAAATCCTGCTGATGGTTTATAAAGCACTGAATGGTTTAGGCCCAAAATACATTGCTGATCTACTACTACTTTATGAACCACCTCGACCTCTGAGGTCATCAGGTACTGGTCTGCTTTCAGTCCCTAGAGTCAGAACGAAACATGGTGAAGCAGCGTTTAGTCATTATGCACCATATATCTGGAACACACTCCCTGAAAGCTGTAGGTCTGCTCCAACTCTCGCCTCTTTAAAATCCAAGATTAAGACTTTTTTATTTGCCACTGCCTTCCTATCTTAGATTATTTTAACTCACTTTAAATTAAAATTTTAATGTAATTTTTAATATATTTCTAATTTTCCTTTTCTTTTCTGTTTTATGTGTTATTTTATGCCTGTCTGAATGTCTCCAATGCTTTTAATGTTTTAATGTAAAGCACATTGAGTTGCCCTCGTGTATGAAATGCGCTATACAAATAAAGCTGCCTTGCCTTGCCTTGCCTTGCCTTGCCTTGCCTTGCCTTGCCTTGCCTTGCCTTGCCTTGCCTTGCCTTGCCTTGCCTTGCCTTGCCTTGCCTTGCCTTGCCTTGCCTTGCCTTGCCTTGCCTTGCCTTGCCTTGCCTTGCCTTGCCTTGCCTTGCCTATGGGGCCCTCCCGTTTGTACAAGTGGTTGCAGAGCGTGCAAGGCTGCTGTCTGCAACGCGAGAAATGATACTAAGGCAGTGAACAGTCATTGTTTGCACACATAAACTTTGCCTGTGGAGGGTGCTGGTTGGCCTGGTGGTTCGGGAGAGCTCCCCATGTACAGAGGCTGTGGTCCTTGTTGCAGCAGTTGCTGGTTCAATTACTGGCAAGAACCCTTTGCTCCCCCACTTCAGTCTATGGGGTCAAGGTGAGCAGTGGTAATTTATTTATTTATTCATTGCAGGTTAAAGGTTTTTGTTGTTGAAGAAACAAGGCTCAGGTTGGAGTTTAGTTTTTATTTTAATAATCCTCTGTTGACTTTTTTGTTAATTAGTGACTTATTTGTGAAGCTGAATTTTTTTTTTCACATCATAAAAACAACAACAACAATATATGAAATGTAATCTTAAACATTGTGCAGGAAAGGTTAGAAGCCCCAAGAGGCTATTTTGTAAAAAATACCTTCCCTCTTGCTAAACAAAATGTTATAAAAAGCAGAAATGCAGATACATTTAAAAAACAATTTGATAACTGTACATTTACAAGACATAATAAGTACAATTAGATCAGAGAAGTATGTGAAGATTTGTTAAATTAGGGACCTTTTCAGATGCTTTTTGAAGGATGATAGTGACGATGCTGATCGTAGAGATGTGGGCAGATTGTTCCAGAGAGATGGTGTCTGTATTTCAAGGTGTACTGATTAAGGGAAGTCCGGCAAAAAGGGAGGTGAATGTTTTTTGAGTGTCTGGTATTATATGAATGAATGTCTGAGGGAAACTTAAAGAAATGTTTAAAAGTACAGGGCAGGGTCGCTGGTTCGATTCCCGGCCGGTCGACCACTTCCTGCATGTCTTCCCCCAATCTCTGCTCCCCACATTTCCTGTCTCTCTTCAGCTGTCCTAACAAATAAAGGCAAAAAGGCCAAAAATATAACTTAAAAAAAAAAAAAAGTACAGGGCAGGTCTCTGGTTAATAGTACATATTGATGCATAAACACACAGGTCTGATAAATGTCCACATTAAAAACAGATAAAAGTTTGTACTTTTTGAAAAGAGGAGCAGATGAGTCACATCCTTTGGATAAACTAATCATTCTCAAATGTTACAATGTTACAATGTTACAATGTCATTTAGCAGATGCTTTTATCCAAAGTGACGTACATACGAGAACAAGAACAACACAAGCAAAGATCTAGACAAGAGGAATCAGTATACTATATAATTTGGATATTGATCTGTGGGTCCATAGTGGGACTGGCTGGAATGATAATAAGCTCAGTCTTGGACAGGTTGAGCTGTAGGTGACGTTCCCTCATCCATTTAGAAAAATCAGCAAGGCAGAATGAGAACCCAGCTGAGACAGTTGTATGGTAGGGTGGAAAAGACAGGAACAGCTGTGTATCATCTGCATAGCAGTGATAGAAAAAGCCATGGGAGCCGATCACTGCACCAAGTGATGTGGTGTAAATTGTGAACAGGAGGGGACCAAGCACTGACCCTTGAGGTACCCCTGTTGATAAGCAATGCATATTGGACACTTCTCCTCTCCATGATACTCTAAAAGATCTCCCTGTGAGGTAGGACTTGAACCACTGGAGGGCAGACCCTGAGATACCAAGTGAGGAGAGTGTAGAGAGGAGGATTTGGTGGTTTACTGTGTCAAAAGCAGCAGACAGATCCAGCAGCAAGAGAACTGAGGACTGACCCGCTGCTTTAGCCAAACGCAACGATTCTGTTACCGACAACAGTGCAGTTTCAGTAGAGTGGCCCCGCCTAAAGCCAGACTGATACTGATCAAGTAGATCACGGTTCTGTAAGTATTCTGAGAGCTGGTTGAAGACTGTGCGCTCCAGTATTTTTGAAAGGAATGGAAGAAGTGAGACCGGCCTGTAATTTTCAACCTGGGCTGGGTTGAGAGTTGTTTTTTTGAGCAATGGTCTGACCCTGGCTTGCTTGAATGTAGTAGGGAAAACACCAGTGGACAGAGAGGAGATAATGATGTTTGTTACAGCCGGGCTGATTGTGGGCTCAATCGTCTGCAGGAGATGTGAGGGTAACGGATCAAGTGGACAGGTTGTGGGCTTAGAGGCAAGCAGAAGTCGGGTGACTTCACTCTCACTCAGTGGAGAGAATGAGCTGAGTGAGGAATCACTAGCTGGTGGCCGAGAGTTGAGTTGGTCAGGCTCAGAGAATTTGTTACTGATGGTAGCAACCTTGTCAGTAAAGTACGAGGTAAACATGTCCGGGGTCAACATAGTGGAGGGTTGTGAGTTTGATGGAGAAAGCAGAGAAGTAAAAGCAGAGAAGAGTTTGCGTGCATTGATGGCAGCACAGATTTTTGCATGATAAAACACCTTCTTAGCAGATTTTAAAGCAGAGGTAAATGAGGAGAGTTTTTGCTGATAGTCTGTCAAGTCAGTGGGTTGTTTGGATTTGCACCACTGTCTCTCAGCCGCTCTTAGCCCTGCCCTTTGCTCTCTGATCACCTCAGTGAGCCAGGGACAGGGTGGAGTGTTTCTGGCAGGCTTGGAAACCAGTGGGCAGAGTTTGTCCAGAGAGGAGGTCAGTAAGGAGCAGAATGCAAATATTTCTTTTGGACTAACAAACTCTTATTTAGATAAGTGGGGGACGTAGCTGCCCATACAGTATATAGTACATAATGTGAGGATAAATTAAACTGTAATCAAAAGTTAGCAAACAAACTCTACTCAAATTACCACTAGTCTTCATTATCTTTTTGCACACGTGTTCACTGTGGTCGTTCCATGAAAGCTTTTCATCCACCAGGACTCCAAGGAAATTGATGGAACAAACTTGATTTACTTCAAGGTAATCTATAAATAGTTTAGCTCTTTTTTCTATCTTACTTTTTATTTTGCTACAGAAAATGATGAAGTGAGATTTATTTATATTGAGTGAGAGTTTGTTCTTCAGAAACCATTCAGAAATAGAGGAGAGCTCTTCATTTGCTTCCTGAATGTGCCAAAATGTTTATGTGAAGCAACAAGGCATGTGTCATCAGCAAATAACTAAGGTAATGCATTATTACAGGCATTGGGTAGGTCATTAATGTATATCAAAAATAAAAGTGGTCCAAGGATGGAGCCCTGGGGTACCCCATATAGTAGCTTAGCTCTATTTGAGTTCAGCCCATTTACTGATACATACTGTTCTCTGTCCTTTAAATAGCTATCCAGCCATCTCTGAGTGACATCATGAAAACCGTATTTTTGTAATTTTACAATAAGTATATGATGATCAGCGGTGACAAAGGCTTTTGACAGGTCTAAGAATATGCCAACAGGCATTTTTTTCTTGTCTAAATCAGAGGAAACTTCATGAACAAGGTGTAAAAGAACAAAACAAGCCAGTTCTGTTGACATTTTTTTCCTAAAACCATATTGTGGGTTCCACTGAATGAAGCCTCAGTTTTGACGCTCTCAAAAATCCCTTTCTTGAATTTGCCTCATAAAAGAACTCAGCAGGACCACGTGATAAAGTTTAAGCTGTTTACTTAAAAAGAAAATAAAACACATACAGAAAGGTTTCCATTTTCCATGTTTGAATCCACAAATCCTTAAAGAAACTAAAAGAGAGTGAGAGAGAGAGAGAGAGAGAGAGAGAGGAAAAAAAAAAAAACATGGCTCCACTCTCTCCTCGCCTAACTGCACCTCCTTAATTCAAAAACTGAACCTTTACAGAGATCAATGGACCTTAACAAGGAGGCGGAGTTACAGCATGCATGATTCAGCCACCCTTCCAACACATAACATTCTGTCACAAATCTAAATATCTTTATCTTGAGAAAATACTTACAGCATAATGAACTATTACTTGTCATAAAATTCAATATTTGTACAGATATTATCATGAGGTGGATTCATTATGACAACATAATAAACATATTTGAATTATGGATCTGATTTTAAAGTTGGACCCATCTCTGATGTGTTAACATGGAGGAAGCAGGCTTTAAGACCCTGAATGCAGCAGACAGTGAGAAGAGCTCTGGGTCATGTGGCTTCTCTTTTGGGGAGCTTACTCGTCATCCATTGATTCATAGGGTCCTTGAAGGCACTCCTTATCTGGTGTGATCAGATTTGACTGTGTTATGAGAACTGAAACAAACAGGTTTATAAATAATTAGTATTTGTTTTGTGAGCCGTGTGTCACATTTCCTTTAGATCAGAGGGGACTTTTCAGACCTGGTGCAGTGTCATACCGAGACCTGGTCTGGCGTCACAGGGGAAACTCCGGGGATGAAATGTATGTAGATTAACGACTCAACTCTAAATGAGACTGAAACCACATCAACAGTCTCCTGATGACAGCGACTCAACAGGAGAGGTACACCATGCTGCCTGTCGGCGGCGCTGTTCTGCGCGCCACTAAAGCGCAGCAGGCCCTGTCCTGTCTGCCTGTCTCTCTCTCTCCCCTGTCTGTCTCTGTATTCCCTCTCCCACTTTCTCTACATGTTCCCTCTGTGGAGATTAGATCTGTGGAGGAGAAAGCAGTGTGAACCCTGCGTTGTTTCCCTCTCGGCCGAGTCAGACAGAGAGGAAGCACCGGAGAGAGAGAGAGAGAGAGGGAGCCGCGAGTGTGAGGCTTGAACCGTAGAAATGATCACATGAAGAGTCCTGCAGAGACTCGAGTCTTTGTGAGGGCGGAACAGTGACCCAGACCAGCTTTAAGCTGCTCCTGATTCAGTTCGATTTTCAGTGTTTCCTCCAGAGGAAGAGGAGGAAGAGGAGGAGGGAGGGTTTGCTGTCTGACGGCCGTGACGATCAGAACGCCGTTTCCCTCACCGCCTCCCGTGGACATGTGTGGAGTGTGTGGGCTGTTTTTACACCTGAAACAGCCCCCCCTCCCCGCCCTCACTGTCCTCTGTGACATATCGTCCCCAAATCTGTCACTGTTCATGTTTCTCTTCCTGTAGAATCAAACACAGAGCAGAGATCTCGCAGCTGAAGCTGAGTCTCTCCGGCCGGAGGAGCTGCAGCAGATCCAGCTTCACCCTCCGTGTCTGCTAAACAGGAGAGCTGACCGAGTCTTTCCACATATATGCACAAATCCTGCTATAAAGCCAGCTCGGCTGAAGCCTTTAGTGCCATTAAATGCTGTGGTTTGTGTTGTCAGACGAGCGTTTGGCACACATACACACACTCACACACACACACACTAGAGGATAAGTGTGCCTCAGTCCCCCCTATCGTGGCAGAAACGCTCATAAGACAGTGACTTTGGGAGGCACAACATGTAAAGACAATATTCCTATCGAGGCTGGAGGAGATTCAGGAATGAGACCACCTCCACAAAGCCCTCCAGAGCTCAGGAGAGGTGCGCTGTGAGGCTCACTTTCTCCGTGGCTGGGTGAACTTTATATCGAAGCATGTATTAACACTTTGTGGCCTGTTTTTTTTTTTCCTCCTCTAAGGCTGGAGGACTCCATTTTGAAGGGACCGGGTGAGCAGAGAGACTACACAGCAACTCGTCTCCAGAAAGGAAACCCGTCTGTTTTTCCGGGTAGCCCTCTTTGCACCATTTTCTGCTTTAGTGCGAGCTGTGTGGAGGACATGTTTGAAGGCTTCCACTTCTTTATGTAGTGTTCAGGCGCATGTGCGTATCGGGGTGGTGGTGTGGAAGAAGATGCCAGTTGTTGGCACAAGTTTGGCATGTGACATGTCAGTGGTGATGGCAGCCTGGTGAAGGTTAATAATTGATGCTTGTAATTAAGAAGAGGGGCGGGGCGATGTGTGGAGGTGTCGTTGTGGTGGTCCAGAGCGTGTTTTGGTGACTGTCAACTCAGGTTTGTCCTTTTCTGTGTTGATGAGAGATTCGCGGCCCCTTCTGTGCTCCATGGTGTGGACCGGCTGGGGAGGGAGGCAGTGGTGACGCCTGGCAGTGCGCACGGCAGAGAGAGCCTGACTTTGAAGGGGGCAGGCAGAGTCTGCAGGCAGGAAACAGCCATTCAACAGAGCCGGGATCCAAACAGGGCGAATTTAAAGTTATCTTAAAGCAGAGAGGGGGAGTGTCGCTGGAGGAGCACAACAAGCCTGAATCTCTGTTCCAGGGGCCGCTGGACCTGCAGGCTTTAGCGCATGTAGAGAGGAGGAGGAGGAGGGGGGAGGAGGAGGAGGAGGAGGAGGAGGGAGGGAGGGGGGAGTGAGTGAGTACGTTTCACACAGGATCCAGGCCTAGTAGTATTGCCGCTGGGACTGTCCTCATCCGCTTTCAAAAAATAGGAAATTGGCACATTTAATGGCTCATATGAAGGCGGAGAGGGTCACGTGCGCGCGGGCCTACACCGGAATGGTAAGATTCTCGCGCCGGATCCCGTGTCATTTGGCGTTTTGTCCGTGATTTTGCTGTTTGATGCACAAGCCTGCATCTGTCGGAGGGAAGCCTGTGGAAGAGTGTGTGTGTCAGTGTGTGTCAGTGTGTGTAGGTGAACTTGTGTTGTGTCGTCGTCTCGTGTTATCTTTGAGCTTTTGTGTTTCTGTTCCGTGCATTTAGACATGCACTGAGCGAGGAGCGACACACACACAAACACACACATGCACTTGCACACACCTATAGGTCCACACACACGCCCATGCACACGCACGCACGCGCACGCGCGGGTCCATTTTACTTCCAGCTCGTGGGCACAGCGCCGGCGTGTTTACGTCGCGCTGGTTTTTCTCATGACGCGCTTTGATAACCTCACGGCTTCATTGTGGCTGCACACAGCATGTGTGTGTGCCAGTTTACAGCCTGCTGACCTTATCGTACTGGATGTCATTTTCATCATATCGCGATAATTCCTCCTGAAGGCTCGACAGACAGGCTGCGGTGTTTGCGCAGAGTCCCTCCATGAGATGTCACATTAGGTCGACCTGCTCGTCCATCGTGAGTCATTTTACGGTTTATTTACACATCATGTGAAGGAGGCAGATTGTGTTCTGTTTCATTCCTGGTTTGGTGTCTCAGGTCTGCCTGTCCTCGGTGTCTCTGTGACATCTCATCAGCAGCTGCATGAGGTAACTTTGGATGAGCTGCAGCGGTGTGAAGGCAGGTTATTGAACATTGCAAACATGCTGTGAGGAAAGCAAGCTTCAGTACAGTCATAGAAACCTTATGGAGATACGAATCACTGATAATAACGAGCTGCCATGACTATAATGTTTATGGTTCAAAGTCAAACCTCTCTTCCTCCCTGAATGTAGACTCTGCTCTGATTCTCTTCTGCCAATGTTTCAGGGAGGAACCATGCCAGCATGAGTGGGCTCTACGCAGGCCCTGGCAGGGAGACTCACCAGTCCAGCTGCCCTTTGACCCCCAGCCGTGACCTCTCCACCCACTCCAGCTCCCCCAGACGCCATGACCACAGGAAAGGATTAACCATGTCTGCTGCCGCCTCCTCCCTGAAACGTGCATCCATCTATGGATTCACACAAAGGGACCACTCCTCCTCCTCTTCTTCTTCCTCCTCCTACAGTCCACTCAGGAGGCTGCAACATCTCACCACCATGGTGAGCCAGCCGGACCTGGTGCTGCCGGTGAGGGAGCCCGAGAGGAGCTGGGAGTGGGGGGTGAGTAAGAAGGAGAAGGGGAAGGAGAAGGAGAGGGACTCGTGGGCTGATTGCAGCAGCAGGGATTTTTCTGGCACCCAGATTACAAACAGGGAGGACAGTTTTGGAAGCTCCTCCTCTGTACTAAAACCACCTGTGGTCCAAAGTGGAAGTAAAGACATTCCAGCAGCTAATCAGAGCTCTTCTACGGCCTCTGAGAAAAAGACAGAGACGTGTTTTTCAGGCCCCCCAAGTCCGGCCTTCTCTCTGGATAGCAACAGCCCCTTTGCTAATGGCTTCCTCCACTTTGAATCCTCTCTGTTTGAGGATGATGACGACAACGATGAAGAGCAGGAGACTGTATCACCTATGGGAGGCTCACAGGACCATCGTGAGAGTGTGGGGAATGTTTCTCTATCTACACCGAAGGAGTTAAATCCAGACTCTAAGGATGCTACCCGGTCTTCAGCCAAGGTGGTCACCCGGTCCCAGTCGTCAGGTCAGCGCAGGAGATACTGGGACGGCTCTGATGACGAGTGGGAGAGCGACACCGAGCTGTTGCTGCTTGATGATAGTCTCTCAAGGCCTTCAATGGCAAGTTTTACCGTCATGATCCCAAGTTAACTCTTCACTAACACGTTTCAGGTTTCTGAGCAGCTCCACGGCTAATCACAGCTTTGTTATTCACACAGAGGGACACAAAACAACATCTATGACCCTAAAGAAAGAGATTCACCTGGCTCAAATATAGATGATATGACTCCTTACCTGGAGTAGAAAACATCACATCAACCACATCTCTGTTGCTGTTGCTCTGTCACAAATAGAAGTAAAAGTTAAACCTGCTGAAGGGTCTCATACTGTGGAGTGTAGGGTGAAGTAAAGATGAAGTGATTTGTAAACCATCCAGAGTTAGTCATTGTGGGTTCAACTCTCCGTGTTCTACTGTTGCAGCTGCAGCAGTGACGGTTCATTTACACAGGCCAGGTTCTTTAAATCACATCTTCCATTGTTTGCTCTCAACATTGTGCTCTGCAGTAATTACTCATGTATGAACACACACACATAATGCATGTCTTAAACTATCTGTGGGTCATCATCATCCTGGATGTCCACCATGATAAATGCTCAAAAAGTAGGGATGGGCAATGATTTTCAAATATTCGTACACTTAGTAAAAATTGAAGAGTTGATTTGAATGTTTTCTCATTTTAAAAGAACATTTTTTCATCCTTTTTACCGGTGCCTGGTTGTAATACAGTATTCCCTCCAGACGGTGGCTACAGAGCGTCTTAAAGCTGCTTGCTAACAGTATTAAGTAACAGAAGAAGAAGAATGTTAACTGCATTAAATAGCAAAAGAAGAAGAAAACATTTGAAAACATTTTATTAGTATTTTTCTGTAAAGCGACTTTGAGTACCAAGAAAAGCGCCATACAAAACCTATCAGTTATTAGTATTATTATTTAGCGACAGTCACGATTTCCTCTGTTTTCGACTCTCACACTACACATGTAGTTTAGTTTAGAATTCTTTAATGTCCTCAATGAGGCAATTTGTGGTACAGCACAGTTTAAAAAACACAACAACATGAAAGGCAAATCAGACACACACAACAAAAAATGATCCAAACAACCAGTATCAGCTGTTTCTCATTACTGCCATAAACCACTTCCACACACATGACATTATATTCACAGTAGTAGTAGTAGTAGTAGTAGTCATTGCTCTCTCTGCCCAAGATAATGTATTTCCAGAGACTGAGCATGGCTGTAAAATGTAAACATGCATGCCACACCTAGTCACAGAAACACCGACATTAATTGGTCAATCAATCAATCAATCTTTATTTGTATAGCGCCAAATCACAATCAAGTCGAATAGATGCCAATGATTATGGAATAGTATTTTGGTTTGAAATGCCCATCCCTACCACAAAGTCACTCAGCAGTCAGAGAGTAAAAAAACGATATCTTCAGATCTTGCTTGAGGACAGAAACATCTTCAAGATTTCTACAATAAGAGATAATCCAGAGATCATACTCAGCCCTATCACAGCTACTGCCAACACTACTGTAAAAGAGGCGCTGGATGCCACACTTTAGACCTCACTGGGATGTACTGTTAGCTGGTGATTCTATCTGAAAGGCTGCAATCATCACAGCTTGTCCGGTGAGAACAGGAATGTTATGGATGGTTGACACTCTCTTTAGTTTTGCACTCTTGTATTTTCTGTGACAGGGATCTTTAGTGGGTGAATGTGGGTTCTAAAAGAAGAATAAATGGTATATAAACATGAAGTCTGTACAACATAATAACAACATAATTAGAAACTTTATATAACACATAATATAGTCAATATAATTATCAACTATGAAAAACAATGAACAAAGCTAAACTACACTCTAACTTCCAAGGGACAATCAACAAATTACTGTATGACAGTCACTACCTCTATCACACACACATAGAACACAAGACATGTTGTTGGTCCCTAAGTGGACGTGGCTGCTTGCCACACAAGGTGGCACTGAATCAATTAACACTGAAATATCTACTTATACAACACAATATGTGAACATTAGCAATGATTCTGAACTATTAAACCAAACTGATGACTAAACTACTTACACTCTTATGGACACACAAAATATGGAATAAGATGATGGTGAGGGAAAAAGAGATGTCTCCTCTGACCAGCTGCATCACTCTGAACAGAGAGGTGTGCATTAGAGGGAGACATGGGAGTGGATTTTCACTCCTGTCCCATCCCACTCCCACAGAAAAAAATCCTGTCCCGTACCACTCCCTGTAAAATGACTCCCACTCCCATCCTGCTCCCATTCAGAATGACTCCCGCTCCTGTACCACTCCCATTTGTTTTCTTCTTTTATTCTTTTATTCTTTGGGCAATACATACCTCAATGAACAAAAGAGCAGAAAGGCATTACCTTCACAATTCACATACTGTACCTGAGTTTGGAAAACTAAGAACCGAGCACTCATCTGGGGTTAGGTGTACGCTCCACTTGTGATTTTTTTTTTACGCCGTTTACTGTGGACACACGTGGACACCTTAATGAGCCAGAGTTTACAGAGGAAAAGGTGATTTAATGCATCAGTGGTAAAAGAGGAGAAACTCAGAGCTAAACTGGAGAACAGGAGAGATTCCCACGTTACCTGGTGGAGCAGGTGTGTAAACTGTGAGCTAATGTTTACAGTTTACACACAATGAACTGAGAAAACTTCATGCTGTCACAAGCAAGACTTAACAACAGTCCCTCTAAACTTTCCTGCTCCCGTCTGCTCCCGTTAACTTTTTATCCTGTACCGTCCCAATCACATGATAAATAGCACGTTGACTCCCATATCCCGTGACCCGTAGGGTAAAATGTCAGCCTGTAGTGTGCATGTGTGGCTCTGTGACTCCTTCGGGTCAAACTTGGGGCCTTCAAAATAAAGGTCGTCTGCAGGAGAATTTGGATGGAGTAACCTTTTGCACAAATACCTCACAGTTTGGAGTATGTGAACACCTTTTATTCAGTTTACTTTGACAGTGCCAGTTTGCCACAGTGTCAACAAACACCAGAAACAGCAGGCTGCAACTTCAGCCTGTGTTTGTTAGAAGTGGGCTCAAGTTGTAGCCCGTTGACTGCACTGCATGGCTTCGTTCCTGTTTACATATCATATAAAATGAAGTAGGCTATAGCCAAAGAAATACTGATGTTAAATGACCCATACAAAGGAGTTGTAATTTGAAAAATGACTAAAGAAAGTACATTACAAAAAGCTGTGACAGATTGTTGCTTTACAGGTCGCTGCTGGAGACTTGTTGACAGTGTCAAGATGCACGGCTAACACCTGAAGTGCAGCACTGGAAGTTAATGACAATAGTTACATCATTACAGCACTCACTCCAAGCTGGAGGTTGATATAAACTCACCCTTACTGAGCAGCTGTTATTTAAGGAGCCTGATTTTAACCGAATGTAATCCCACTCTGATGCTTTTGCTGCTTTTTAAAATGAGGTTCTGTCTTGTGTATCTACAGGCTAGCTGTCTCTTGACTTGTTTTAACAACAAGCTAAGCTAACAGGCTCTTGTTTGTTGCTTTATAATGAATGGATTATAAGACAGAGTTTTTCTTCTAACTCTACAAGACAGCATATCACCTGCCAGGTTTACATCCCAGCAGCAGCAGTATCAGCCCTCGTGTCAGTCCTCCTACATGCCAGACATAACCCGGGCCTGCTCCTCAACCCTGCTCGAGCACTCAACCTGCCGCTCTGAGCTGTTAGTCCAGTTCACACAAAGGATATAGTCGCCCAAAGTGCCACCAGTGTGGTTTGTTGTGTTATGGAACAAGAAGCTAAAATTAGACCTCAGAAAAAAGGCAGCAGAGAACAGTGGTAGTGATAAAACTGAGACCTTTGACCCCATTATGAGCAGAGTGAAGACAGTGACCCTGCTGCTCTCATGCTGCTTTATGTGTGTGGAAGTGTACAACAACACACTTCATGAAATATGTTTGTCCAAGCACAGCAGGTGATCAGACACACACACACACACACACACACACACACACACACACAAACACACACACACACACACACACACACACACACACACACACACACACACACACTCATCATAGCGTGTCTTTGTGTCTGGCTCTCTTTCTCTTTGTGTTTATTTAATCATGGCATGGAGAGTGATCTGAGGGGTCATATTCTAGATTTGGGAACATTGTATGTTTATACAAACTGATTTGTTTTCAACTCTAAGGCTTTCACTCTTTGCAGAAAGATTTCTGAACTCCATCCATCAATCCATTATCTGTACCGCTTGTCCCGTTTGGGGTGGAGGGCCTGGTGCCAGTCGTAGCTGTCACTGGGCTAGAGATTGGGTTCATCCTGGACAAGTCACCGGTCTGTCACAGGCTATCTGATCTATTTAGGGATTTATTTAGTAACGACCTATTTTTTCTTTCACCCAAGAACAAACATTAGAAAAAAGATCATAAGGCAGATTACAAAAATATGAAATAAGTTACAAATGTAACCAGGCTGAGAGGAGATATTAAAAGTAAGCTAAAGCATCCAAAACAACCTAAATATAAGAGTCCTCTTCTTAAAGCTGGGGTTGGTAATCAGATTTAGATCCACTTTTTGTTATACTGGTTAAAATGATCTTTATGTCCTGATGGTAATCAATACATAATGTGTTCTTAAAAAAAGAGGTAAAAAAAGCTGCTATCTACAGCCGGAGTAAACCTGGGAAAACACCAACCAATCCCTGCCATCAGGAGCCAAATGATGAAACCAATCAAATCCCATCCTGCCGTTCTGCCCGCCTCCTGCAGAGCGTACATTTCATGTTTGTTTGTGTTTTTAACTTTCACTATGAGAATGTTTTGGTGTTTTCTTACCGCTGAGTGAGACATGAGTTCTCTAGATAAACTACCACAGGGCCCCAAAAGTTCCACAACACTCACGCATGACAATAGATGGGCAGCAAGAGCCAGCACATCACATGGTTATCAGTTGGGCTCCCCACTTCACCCATGTTCAGTCGAGTTAGGTCCAGCACCACCTCCCTTACCATTCCCCTCCATGGAAGCTCCCACTGCACGCCACTACATGAAACAAAACAACCACATATACACTACCAGTCTAAAGTGTGGACACACCTTCTCATTCAATGGTTTTTATTTATTGTAATTATTTTCAACATTGTAGATTAATACTGAAGACATCAAAACTATGAAATAATCTGGTTTTACCATAATCTGGATTACAACAGTAGTCAAATAGGGCTATCCATTGTGTACTAACCCTACCTCTGAACAACACAACTGATGGTCTCAAACACATTAAGAAGGCAAGTCATTCTACAAATGAACTCTTGACAAGGCTCATGTTCATTAGAAACCATTCCAGGAGACCACTTCATGAAGCAGACTGAGAGAATACCAAGAGTGTGCAAAGCTGTCCTGAAGGAAAAAGGGGGCTACTTTACAGAATCTAAAATATAAAACAGATTCTGCTTTGTTTAACACTTTTTGGTTCATTCAATAATTCCATATATGTTCTTTCATAGTTTTGATGTCTTCAGTATTAATCTACAGTGTTTACAATCATTACAATAAATACAGACCCTTGAATGAGAAGGTGTTTACAAACTTTGGACTGTTAGTGTAAATCAGAATCATGTATCAGGAGAGGTTAAGCAGCCACCAGGGCAATACAAAAGGACCTCACCTCTCTTAAAGGTGACATATCACGCTTTTTTCATCAATATATATTGGTCTAAGAGGTCCCCAAAACATGTCTTTAAAGTTTATGCTCAAAAAAACACTTTGAAATCAGATTTTGGTCTGCCTAAAAAACCCTCTTCTTCAGTCCTCCTCAGAACACTCTGTTTTCCCTCTGACCACGCCCCCTCAGGAAGTGGATGTGCCTCGGCTCTCCAGCACGTTGATCTCATGTTTACATGTTGGCTGAATATACACGGCTGCTCACAGACCCACGTTACTTCAACCCTCTGAATCTGATCCAGAATCTGATCCTGACGGAGAGGCGCCTGCAGCAGGACCTTTCTGAACCATTGGTCACAGATTTAGTGTTTCTTGTTGTTTTATTTATCAGTATGTCGACGTGTGTCTTGGTACACAGCTACCAACATGTAGCTATGTGGCTATGCTAACTAGCGCTAGCACTTATCCATGATAAATAAAAATCATCCACTAGATCTTCAAATCTGCAGACGTGGGGAGTAAAACCGACCTCTGCCAGAAAGGCAGCAGGACCTTTCTGAAGGATTGGTCACAGATTTAGTGTTTCTTGTTGTTTTATTTGTCAGTATGTCGACGTGTGTCTTGGTACACAACTACAGCTACGACATGTAGCTATTTGGCTATGCTAACTAGCGCTAGCACTTATCCATGATAAATAAAATTAATCCACTAGATCTTCAAATCTGCAGACGTGGGGAGTAAAACCGGAGGAGAGTTGAGTTGTATTTTATACAGTCTATGTGCTGAACAAGCTCCGAGCTCTGGCTCCGAGCTCTGACTCCGAGCTCTGACTCCGTGACAGACCGGATATTGTTGTTACGTAACAAAAACACTGAAGTCTGAAACGGCTGGTTTCACACACATTTACAGAAAGGTGGAGAAATCAGAACAGGGGCAGAATGGATTTTTTTCATTCTCGGGGGGTTTGTAGACATGCCAGGGAAACATATTTCAGGTAGAGAACCATTAAAAAGTCCATTTTGCATGATATGTCACCTTTAAGAAACATGACTACTATAAAAACACTCAAGAGCAACATTAAAAACACAGGTTCTAAGCTAGTCAGTCAAATAACTGATGATATCTTTAAACTATAATAACTAAAGGAAAACAAAAAAAAAGAAAAGACAAAATATATAAACATACAAAGAGATTAAACTTCATAAAATGTATTTTTTTTTATTTTTTTTTTTAATAGTTTTTCATTTTACAAACAAGAAAATGTATTCCCTTCATCCACCCAACCATCATGATCTTACAGAGAAGCGACAAGAATGAAAAAAACCCCATAAAAATAAGACAATCATAATAATTATAATTATAATAAAAGTAAAGGTAGAAACGATAATAGCTAATTAAAAATAAAGTAAATCTGTAGATTAACAAGCAAATACTTAAACTGTAAACGAAAAATACATGAATAAATATAATAACAGATTCTCCTTTACATTCATAGACTTGACAATTAAACATGAATATTTACCCTACCAAAAACAAAGAGAGTTTCATGATGGACTCAGGTTCTTTACATATTTGATGAAAGGTGATGGTATTATATTTCTCAGGACAGTTGGTTTGATTGAATCTCAGTTTTTCTAGTTGTAGCATGGAGAGCATTTCCCCAATTCAGCTGTTGAATGAGGGAGGTTTATCAGATTTCCACTGTAGAGGAATGAGTCTTTGGGCTATTCATAAATGAAGTTTGATAACAGTTTCTCTTTAAAGATTTCTAATGATGACGAGTTCTTAACAATGCACGTTTTAGTATTCCATAACTGCACCATGATGTCTCAGAGAAAACTCACTGTGTTTGGTTTTAAATATAAGTTATCAATATTAACTGTAGAGTTAAAGAAACACATCTCATTAAGCAGCTCAGATACAGCTCGTATCAATCATATGTTCCCCATTCTTCTTCTGTTTATCAGACACCATCATCAGCATCATTTAGGTCACACCAACCTGATTCATAAAGATCCTTTCTTTAGGAGCTCAGTGCTCGTGTAACTTTTGTCTTCAAACTGAAGGACTCTGCTCTTTTCTACAGCAGTGACGGTTCAATGATGCAGTGCAGGTACTTTGAACCCCATTGTTTTAACTATTTACATAGTTGTCAATTAATGTATTTTTATTTGATTGAAGGTATTTCTAGGATTAACTTTGATGCCTTAGGTGTTATTAATATATTCTGTTAGTAACTTTTGTAGGTTGATAGTTTTGCACCAGGTGACGTGTATATAGATGAGCAGGTAAGATAGGAGGGGCGGACACCGGGGAAGGTGAATGTTTTTTTACTGGGATATTTCAAAACACAAAGACGTTCCCTTTTGTTTGAGAGAAGCTTTTTTTTGTTGTACAATAAACTACCAAAATACTGAATACTTGGCTGGACATTGGCAAACTTTGGACACTGTGTATGATCCACTCTCTCCGTGGACAGTTTTTGATTTGAGTTTTGTACAGTTGACAAGTCAAATAGACACTAGACCCATTTTCCACAGTTTGCACCCAACAATGCACTCTTTCTTTATATGAACATACAAACATGGCACACGATGTCTTTTCTTTACTCCAGTAATGAAACAGGGAAGATGGAAATCATTTGCCTGTGCGGTTGGCGAATTCTGAAGTTGTGACTTATTAACAAAGTCATATCTGAAACAAACGTGTAATCTGAGTTGTGAGATGAAGCTATGAGGACAAATGTACAGATTTCTCTGCAGGTTTGGCCTAGTGGTTCAAATTGTGCCCCCTGCGTACAAAGGCTACTGCTCTCAAAGCAGGCTAGGCATGTTTGACTCCAACCTGTAGCCCTTGGCCCTGTGTCATTCCCTTTTGTCTGTCTCAGTTTCCCTCTCAATCAATCCATCCATCCATCCATCAATCTTTATTTGTATAGCACCAAATCACAACAAACATTATCTCAAGACTCTTTTACAAACAGAGCAGGTCTAGACCACTCTATGTCAAATTATGAACAGAGACCCAACACCAAGACAGGATAAGACTCAGTCTGACCCCACCTTAATCCACCATGAGCATTGCACCTCACAGTATTTAGCTAGTTACAGCGGAGAGGACAAACTTCCTTTAACAGGCAGAAACCTCGAGCAGAACCAGACTCACGTTAGACAGCCATCTGCCTCGACCCAGTTGGGTCTGGAAAGAGGGATAGAGGAGAATAAGAGAATCAGAAGAAGAATCAGAATCAGCTTTATTGGCCAGGTATGCTTGAACACAAGGAATTTGTCTTTGGTAAACTATGCTCTCTTTGTACAAGGCATGAGAATAAGGCATACAAATAAAAGTGTAAATATGATAATAACATCAACTATAAACACAAAAAGCACAACAAATAGGCATGACTATTTGTTGTTCTGAGAGAGAGGGAGGGAGAGGTGATAGTGATGAGACGAGTAGTAGAAGCTGTTGCCGCTGGAGTCCAGTACGTCCATATCAGCTGGAGTCTGGAACGTCCACAGCTGGAGGACGTCAACGGCAGCTCAGAGGAACCTACGAGACAAGGGAGCTCAGGGACTCCAGAAAGGTCTATGGTTAGTAACTTTAATGGGACAGGGAGAGTTAAAGTAAGTGATGAGGGGGTTGGGGGGAAGGGGGTGAGATGGGATCCCAGTGTGTCAGTGCGCCAGTTCCCCCAGCAGTCTAAGCCTATAGCAGCATAATCTGATCCAGCTCTAGCTATAAGCTTTATCAAAAAGGAAGCTCTATCCACTGTTCTATCCTCTTTGAGTTAAAGGTATCAAATCACCAAAATAAACTTTCAAAGGATAAAGACACACAAAGTACTGCGGCCCACATTTTACTGCTACGTTAGTTAAAGCAGACACGTCAAGAAAGGCCAAACCAATCCTGTTGAAATATGACCATTTAATATTCATAAATCTCATGTTTTCTTTCTCTTCATTGTTGTGTTGTTGACAGCAGAACAGCCTCAAGAAAAAGCCACAGCAGCCTGTGAAGTTTTTAGAGGGTGAAGTTATTTGGGCAAAGTTTAACCGAAGACCGTGGTGGCCGTGCGAGGTGATCATCGACCCCTCACAGGGAATCTACCACAGAGTGAAAGGTGGGTCTGAGACATGTTGAGTTGGTGCAATCATCAGTATGCATTGTTAATGAGTTGCTTTTAAATGTTTAACATGCTCTATAGATTATTTTGTTTCTTCCCCTATACAATACAGAAATCCAAAAAGATGCTCATAAAGGTTGTTTGAGGGAACAATGTGAAATACCACATGCTATTGGAATTTAAGTTTCCATGTAATATATATTTAAGCATATATTTACTTAACATGAATTTTGTCACCTGATGAATAATGTTTTGGGTTCATCACAACATGTCATGTTAAAACTCTAGGTTGTAGTTGGGTGTCATTGGTCAGTGTTCCTGAATTTGGAGCTTCCTTTCCTTAGATGCGTTCTAAAGTTCCTGAGTAGGATGATGCAGTTTAAACTTTCTATTCCATTAAACAAAGACGGATGTGTGTTGTTTTCTCAGAGCCCAGTGATCGGCCCTGTAGACTCTACCACATCAGGACCTTTGGGGAGCCCACAGAGGTGATCTGGGTGGAGGACAAAGCGACTAACCCTTTCTACGGTGGCTTTGAGTTTGAACAGCTCTGCTTACTACGCCGACGGGGGAAGCAAAGGGAACAGAACTACAAATGCACTGTAATTATAACTTAATGAGCAATAAACTGCTGTTTGAATCATCATCATTGTTAGGAGAGCTTCGTGTCGGACAACCTCAAAATTTAGGTGCGTTTCAACCAAGAGTTCCGGGGTCTTTTAGCCCCCTGAACTACTTTCCCCTGAACTAAAAGGTTCCTGTGCCCCCATTGTTGTCTGCGTTTCGACCGTGGGCTGAAGTCCCGGGTAGATTGTTTAAATCAGGCCAGTGACATATGGAGAAAAAAAAGTAAATGCACTACACCACCAGACCAGTAGAGGGCAGTAAAACAAAGAGGAATGCCATTCATCACAGATGACACCATAGAAGCAGACGGACAGGCAGGTATCACTATGAGCAACACAACAGTTAGCCTGTTAGCATGAAGAGACTCAGCTGGTCTGTTTTAGATGGTGCTATATTTCATCACAGATGGATTCAATGAATCAACACATGAGAGGAGATAAGCATGAGTAGCAAAGACGTTTCAACACGGCTTTAAAATCCTTTTGAACTCAAAAAGCCGTGACAGAGATCGACCAGTGTTTTGGTTTAAACAGCGACCCTGTTAACTGGAGACTTTCAGCCGGATGCATCCCTCATAAACGTCTTTAGACGATCATTAAATATCTGATGAGGATATTTTGAAATCTTAATAAAAACTAAACTAGTTTGCATTCCCAGGAACTCCCTCTGTGTTTCAACAGCTGTGTAAACTCCACAAACACTGACACGTTCAGCTGAAGGTCTCCAGTTTACAGGGTCACTTTTAAAACCGGAACACCGGGAGAGACACATTCACAGTGGGCTGAGAGAAGACTACTGTTACAAGCTGCTAAATCAAGAGAATCACAGCTTCTTCTTTTGAAAAGTACACACACATACAAAAAAGATAGAATAAATAAAAACTAATGAAAGAAAGAGAAATCAAGAGAATCACAGATGTGTGTGATGTTATTGTGGATGGAGGGAGGAATAAAAACACTGAGGTTAATCTACCAATCAGACACGATCAGCATTGCAGGCCCTGCCCCCCTAAAGTCCCGAGACCTTTGAAAAGTACTACCCCCCTAGCAGGGGCTAAATTCTAGGGATAAAGTCCCTAGTTCTGGGGTAAAGTTCCTCTGGTTGAAAAACGCTTTAAGTTTACACATCATAAGATAGTGACAAAAGAAATACTTATGTGTGTTTAATGACATTTTAATGGTTGCCTTCATCTTTCTGCAGATTGCGAAGCGTTTTCAGGATTCTTGGAAATCCAGTGTGGCAGAAGCTGAATCTGTTCTCCCAGAGAGGCCAAAAATGGATTCCTCCTCCTCTTCATTCATTGAAGAAACCTTCCTTACCAGCTCAACACCAGAGATGGTGACCAAGAGCCATCCAACCTGCCCTCCCTCCACTTCCCCCACCTTTCTTGAAACTTCCCCCATAACTAACGGATCCATGTTATCCTCAGTAACTACTCCAGCAAAGCCAAGCACTTTAAAGAAATCCTCTAGCAAGAAGAAACCAAGTAAACTGTCAAAGGACTCGAGTAGAAAGAACTCTAAAAAGACTTTACATATTAGCCCCGACCAGTCAGACAGAGACAACGGAGAGTGCCCATATTCTGACCTCGACTCAGTCCCCAAGATTCTGTGTCCTAAAGCACTTGAACGTCAGCAGAAGTTGGTTTTAGCCCAGCCGTCTGTTACAGTGGTCAAAGAGGTGAAGAAGCAGCCAGAGATTCAGAGCGGTCTTTGGTTCAGCAAATCAGGCAAAGACAGGCGACCCAAAACAACCAGTCCCATGCCAGACCGCACTCTCTTTAGCAAAGCGCCCTGCAAGAAGAAGAGCTCATCCGTGGTCAGTAAAAAGACACTGGTTCCCAGTGCCTCCGTGTTGAGTGGTGCTGGTGGACCTCCTGACCAGTCAGGGGTGCTGGAGAAGCATAAGACTGTGGCACCTGCTGAAATAAATCTGCAACCTGAACCGTCGGGATACTTGAAGTGTAAAAAGACGCTAAGAGAAAGCAGGCCTTTTGGTGCGACCAGCTTTACCACTGACCAGACAGGATCACCAGACAAGCAGAAGTCCCTGACCTGTGTTGAGACCACTGTGCCCTCGAACAAGAGTGGAAATTTAAAGGGAAGAAAGACAGGAAGCAACACAACTAATATCATGACTGGAACAGCAACCGACCAGTTAGGTAGCACAAGTGTTAAAAAGAAGGCTGTAAAGCCCAGCACGATAGAAAGCTCCAACGACCAAGCCACGTTTTCAGAGAGTCCAAAGAGTGGAACTGAACATCTGGACACCATCACAAATAAAAAGACCAATGTCACTGATAGACTGACGGACCAGGAGGAAAAAGAAACCAACAAGACACCTGTGCCCAGTTTAAATGTTAACACTACTGACCCACTAACAAGGCTAGAGAAACATGCAAGTCTAGTTTCCAAGTGTAGGCTGCCGTTTGTCAAATTGATACGTAAGGACATTAAGGGAAAGAAGTTCCTAAACTCCAGTTTAACCACTGGTCCCATTGATGAACCTGGATGTACTACGTTTGAAAAAACACTGAATACGAAGGTGACTGAAACATGCACTAAAGTTTCAGATTGTGTGACCGTTAAGGAAAGTGCTTCCGTTGATCAGGCAGCAAGTTCAGAATCTGTGAAGGTCTCAGTTAAGAAACTGAAAGCAAGTGGGTCAGATATTCTTCGTCTCTCATCGGAGTCATCACAAGGGACAAAGGTTGATGCATCCGGAGTGACCAGTGTTCCCGATAAGTTAGGTAGCCCCAAAGACGAAAGGATACCAGTTTTAGATGTGAGTCCAACCAATAAGACTCCCTCATCTTCGAACCAATCAGACCAGTCAGAATGTAAGAAGACTTCTTCTTCCAACGTAACGAGCATATTCCTGGACAAGTTAAGCAGCTCAAAGAAAAAGGCGGATTCCATCTCTTGTGCAGTTTTTCATTCAACTTCTCTGCCTTCCCATCGGCAGGGACCTCCAGTATGTAGGACTGCTCCGGTACCTGAAAGCCTGTCTTCTGAGAAGTCTAAGAAAATAGTCCAAAGTTTAAAACAGATTCCAGATAAGGTGAATAAAGTTGTATTACAGGAGCAGCCTGCCCACCTCCCGGCCAGCAGCCGGCTCATGACCAGAGCTCTGAAGGCAATGCAGGAGGTGGAACAGAAGAAGAAGAAGGAGAAGGCCCAGAAAAAGGTCAAGAGGAAAGAATTCATAAATCCATGCAGACCAGCTGAGGGTCTCGTGTCCCACTCAGGGGATGACTCCCCTTTGAGTCCTGTAGCCAAACTTAAATCCCGCTGTAACGTCAATGATGAGGATAATCAGGACACGTTTTCTAGCTCTTCTCTGACGCCGTCTCAATCAGCTGACATCGAAACTGATGTCAAGAGTGAAGATGAAGACCTCTCAATCTCCTCAACTCCACCAATGGACTTCATACCCCTAACTTCAAGAGTAAAGGCAAAGAAGGAAGATCAGCCCATGGATGCAGGCTCTTCATCCTCTCCGTCCTCACCATTTTCTTTCATTAAATCCTTTAAAGATGTGGAGGAGGTATCCTTCCAGTCCCTGACCACTGAAGCTGACGGGAAACCCATTTCTTTTAAGGCAGACTCAAACTACAAGTTCAGCACTTTTCTCATGATGCTGAAGGACTTGCATGACACCCGGGAGCGAGAAGGAACCCCATTGGAACTGGAGATTGGACCACCGGGCGCTCATGTAAAAGAGGAGCCCTTAGTAATGCCTGGGGAGTCTGTGCCTGCAGGCCAGGATCAACCTGCGGAACATGTCCATGACAAACCCAGTTCAAGTCTAGACAAAACTGAAATCACACACAACATCAGCGCAAGTCAGATGTCCAAGAGACCCTATAACAGAAGAGGCGGCTCCACTGGAGTGAGAAGGAAAGCCAACCGGAAAGTGCCTTGTCGCCCTGCCAGGTCTGGACCTGGTGTCCCAGGGTTGGAGCCCTTGCCAGCCAGGGACATGGAAGTGGATTGCTCATCAAGAGAGCAGTCTCTGTTGGGCTTTGAGTCCAGCAGCTGGGACAGACAGGAAGACGATGGTGAACGAGTATTAGAGGAGAAGGAGGAGGACAGATGGAGCAGACTAAATGAGAACCTACAGAACATGGTGCCTTTGGAGCAGAGGGGATACGAGTCCACGCTGGGTCTGGAAAAGCCAAACGGCCTTGTTGTGGACTGCACCGACATTGACGCAAGCTTGATGCACAATGCCCGAGAAGGTGACAAGCCCTCGAGAGGTTAGTACAGTCTTATTCAAAGAGAAATGTGTGAGGGGAAGGTCTCCTGGTGGACGTGAAAAGACCACATACACTCCGTCGCCCCAACAGTTAACCAGGGGGTAGACAGATTTAAAATAAATGTACTGTCTGTGGTAAGCAGCCATGTCAATATTTCACTCAAAGATACACTAACGTCAGTTGACAAAAGGACGTTAAGACATGGAAAGATATTAAACATTGTCCATTTCCATCACTCCATGAAACAAAGGGATTTAAAAACAGTTCAAATGTTTTCTTAAATATTTTTTTCAGCTCATAAGCGAATAAGAAAACCAAGCAAGAGGCTGATCGAGTGGACTGAAGAGTACGATCAGATTTTCTCCACCAGGAAGAAAACCAAAAAGCCTCTCCAGTTAATTGGAAAGGTAAAAATCCTCCAAAGTAAGATCTGTTTGAACTTGATAATGAATTAAAGCTGTTACAGTACATAGTTAAGTGACATTATGCATCCAGTGCTCCTGAAGCTGAAACTGTTTATTTACAATATAATGATGTCATTCTGTCTCTCATACCACTCAGCCAGTCACATCCGGATCTGAACTCCCAGAGTTTGACAAAGAATCAGATGACCACCCATCACTGGACTTACTTCCTGAAATACAGACTCCGCCTCCAGAAGACATCACTGCAACAACACCTTCCCAACTACAAATCCCCTGTACAGAAAACACATCTCCTCAAGATGCACCGGTGCTCTCCATCGACACACTAACGCCCCCTCCTGAAGCGGACTCTATGCTGTCAGAAGGACCCCTCAAACAGAGCGGTAAGGATGAGTATATTTAATATCTTCTTTGCAACTTAACCGCATTAAGGCTGCGGGAAAAGTCTTTTGTAGGCTGGGGTAATTACTTTATTCTGACTGGTCAATACTTCACAGCAGCAGTCTGTTATTTCTTGATGTGATGATCTATTGCTAT
This sequence comes from Notolabrus celidotus, assembly GCF_009762535.1. NCBI lineage: Eukaryota > Metazoa > Chordata > Actinopteri > Labriformes > Labridae > Notolabrus > Notolabrus celidotus. The sequence continues at coordinate 38,601,549 of NC_048276.1, read as the reverse complement.
GAAGAACAAACTATTGTCAGGTACAACCTGATCCTGGGAAAGCTACATGGAGGAAGGAGTCCAGCCCATTTCTGCTCTGCCTGTTGACACTGTGGCAAAATTCATAGTTCCTGTCATCTTCCTAAACAACAACATGGGGGATATTTTGGATATCAGTTTTAATTTATTTGAAGAACACTACACTTCAGATTTGACATCAGTCACTAAGAACAGGAAAAGTTAATTGTAAGAAGAGTTAACTAATAACTGTGGCTGCAGCTCATATGGCCAGTGAGATGGCCAAATTCACCAGGAAGTCCGTGTCCGGTCCGTCTCCAATCCGTCACAGCACAGGATCTGAAAGGTTTCTATTCTAGTCAATGTGTTAACTTCCACTGGATCCACTCGGTTGCGTTCCGGCTGCGTCTCTGATCCGGCAGCTCGGAGTCCTCCGGATCAGATACACAAGACTTCTACTTTTGCCGGATGCCAGAGCAAGTCCTGTGTGATTGAGTGGATTACTTAGTAAAGGAAGAAACCTGTCACGTTTCTGCAAAAACAAAAGAAGAGGATCCAAACTGCAGATAAAAAAGAAACGTTTCATTATCAAAAAACAAAAGGAGATAAAACAAAATGTACTTCATACAAATCCACTTAAAAAAGCAGAACACATGAAGACATGGGAACACTCGACAGTCGAGACAGGAGATGACGTATGATGATGTTTCCCACTTCTCTTTTTGTGGACACCAGGGAAGATGAGTCCCCAGTTGGGATGTAAACAATTAATCGAGTATGGATTCATTGATTGTTAAGAACTTACTCAAAACACGCATTTTTTTGTTCAATTTTCTGTCGCGTAGAACAAACATCATGTGGTCTCATATTTGGTTCAGCTATCAGGGAGGTGTTTGAAGTTTAAAGCATGTTTGGATGTGAATCAGCTGTTAAAGGTGTTGCTCACAGCGGAGACGCTCAGCTGGGGGCTGTGGCTGAGTGACAGGTCTCCACGAGCGCTTTTTAAAGAGGATCAATACGCAACTGCTGCAAACAACAACACGAACACGAAGGTTGAGACCTTTAAACAGGACATTTCCCCACCTTTGGATACAAAGCCAACAGACTGGTGGGAATTGCTAGTATGCTGTGTTTGCAGACCACCAACATCAGAGCCGTCTGGGCTTTTCTGCAGCCGGACTGATTATCAGAATCAGAATCAGAAATACTTTATTTTTCCCGGGGGGAATTCAGTTGTTCCAGGATGCTCTTATACACAGTATGAAAAAAGTGAAAATATGAATAGAAAGAAGGAGTAAAATAAGATATAAATAAGAGTTAAATAAGACAAATTGGATTAATAATAAGTATTTACAGAAAGGCAGAATAGTTACTGTTCTCTATGTACAAAGGCACTGGGAATAAAGGTATTATACAGGATGTTGAAGTAGCAGGGATATTGCACAGTGTATTGTGCAATATATATCATATTATGACCCGTTGCCGACTGACACCTGACCGCGTAGTGAGGATGTACATTTTAAGTATTTTCCGTTATTGATTTTTGGAAATGCTTTTTTTTCTCAATAAGAACGAGAAGACAGAAAACTGGAAGCTTTGAGTCTGCAGTATTTTTCTGTTAGCAGTAAGATCCTTCACTTTATAAGACTAAGTCCGCAGAGATTATATTCTTATGAGCCTGATCTTTGATATTGTTAAACATGTTGTACCCGTATTCAATACCACCAGCTTATAATTTACATCCCTAGTCCCCAGCCCTTCATGAGGTACCAATCAGCTACAGTAACCCACTCACTTGACCTTATCCTTTCTATGTGACTGTCAAACATTTCATTCAGGAAACACTGGCATCATTCAGCTGCTGTGAAAAGATCATTCTCCTCTTCAGAGAAGACTTCAGATATGATCATAGCAGCTGCTTATGCAGCTCTGCTCTCATCAGACTCAAAGGCTCCAGTGAGGTTGACCACTGATGCTGGTACTGGGCAGTGAGGCCTAGCTTGTTGTCACGATTTCAGCCATCCAATGGATGTTGGAAGTGGTTGAACTCAGGGCTCTGTGCAGGCCAATCCAGGTCTCCCCCAAACCGGGAACACCTTTTTCCTCACCAGTTGTTCCGCTGAAATAGAAAAAGGCTCTCCTTGCTTTGCTTCTTCAGACTTAAAAAACACTGATGTGATAAATGACGTACCCTGGAGCCTTTAGATAATTCAGGGATATCACTTCTAACAACCCAACATCTGCCCAACAAGAGCTGAAAGAGACAAAAAAACAGAGCAGCTGCACTGAGTCATTTTATTGGACTTTTGCTTCACAGGAAACGCTCCTGTGTTGGGGAAGAAGAGGAAGAGGAAACCCACCCAAAAGATCTTGGAGTATTGTCTGGAGTCTGAAGCCTCAACAGTCCCTAAGAAGAAGGTATGACATGGACATAATCTTTCTTCAGTTTTCGTTTTATTATGATGTAGCTAAATTAAAATGTTGTCAGTTTGGATTTTCTTTACTTTGTCTAAGTAAGTCTAAGTAAACTAAAACTACTAATAATTTTGATTTCTCCTATTGCAGGTTAAAACACTAAAAAACAACTCACTTCCTGCTCCACCTCCAGGTCAGTAAACGTCCTCACTGATGTGTTGGTGTTTGTCCATCATCTTCAGGAACCTCTGTGAGTAGTTCCTGTTTCTCCTGTGCTGACTGGTTCTGACCCGACATCTTGTCTGCTAGATTCTGGACAGCTGTCTCCAAAGACAAAGAGTAAACATCTATCAGCATCAAGCTCTGCTCCGACACACACAGAGACCTCCGTGTGTGTGCCATCGCCCTCCGTACAAACAGACCCCCCTCCCTATCCCTCTCCTTCTCCTCCTCCTCCTCCTCCTCCTCCTCCTCCTCCTCCTCCCCCCTCCATCCCAGCACCGACCCCACCTGAACCCACCTGGGTGGAGACCACACCAGCAGATGTTGAAGACTCTCAAACAGAGGACTTCAAAGCTGAAGAGGTGAAGAGAGACACAACAGAGTCAGAGGTCAGCCACTCACAACTCTTACACAACTCTCACAACTCTTCTGTTTCTACTCTTTCTGTTTTTATGAATATGTTACATTATTTACTTTAAATGTCAGAGCTGTTGGTCCTGTTCATGCCGACTTTATGCTTTATCAGAATTACAAACCAGGCCCCTTATTTATCAGTCAGCTCAATGTGTGGAATCTGATTTTAGCCAGCCAAATATTAGACACAGCAAAGCTTTTCAAGCTCTACTTCCAGGCTCACGGTTAATGTAATAAGGCAAGTCTTTTTTAGGTTAGCCAATGTTAGAGCGAGCTAAGCCAAGTAAGTAAGTAAGATTTGTTTATAGAGCACCTCTCAAGAACAGAGGTCACAACGTGCTTTACAACAACAACAATAGAAAAACATTAAAAGGTAAAACAGAGACTGAGATTAAATCAAAAAACATGACATCAAAACAGACAGATTCAACAAAGTCTAAACAGACAGGTCTTCAACTGCTTTTAAACCTGTCCACAGAGTCCACAGTCCTGAGTTCCAGAGGGAGACCGTTCCAGAGTTTAGAACCAACAACCTGAAAAGCACAGTCTCCTTTAGTTTTTAACCTGGTACGAGGCACCACCAGTAAACCCTGATCAGAGGACCTCAGAGTCCTGCTGGAGTTATAAGGCTTCAGCAGCTCCCTGATGTAGACTGGAGCCTGACCACTGAGTGCTCTGTACACAACAACAAGAATTTTGAACTGGATCCTAACTTTAACTGGAAGCCAGTGCAAAGATATGAGGATCAGTGTAACATGAGACCTTTCAGATGATTTGGTCAACAGCTTAGCAGCAGCATGTTGGACAATTTGTAGGTCTTTCAGAGAAGCATTGCTAAGACATGTGAAGAGAGAGTTACAGTAATCCAGCCGAGATGACACACAAGTGTGAATAATCATTTCTAGCTCAGCTGTGGACACTAAAGGTCTGAGTTTGGAGATATTTCATAAGTGATAGAAAGAAGAACGAACCAAACTATTCACATGCTGGTCAAGGCTCAGACCCTGGACCATTTGGACCCCTAGATTGCTTAGGGCAGGTTTAACAGCAGAGGTTCTCCTCACCTCTGGAACAACACGGTCAGGAGCTGAGATAAGAACTTCAGTCTTATCTAAATTCACCTGAAGGTAATTCTCTGCCATCCAACGCTGTTTACAGTCCACACAGCCAAGCAGGATATACAACTGAGATACATTGTTGGGTTTAAAAGGCAAGTACAGCTGAATGTCATCAGAATAGAAGTGATAAGAAATGTCTTCAAAAGTTCTTATAAGATACCCCAGGGGGAGCAGATAAAGAGAAAACAACAGGAGGCCCAAGACAGAACCTTGTGGGACACCCCAGGATAGGTTTTCTACTGATGAGACATATTTTCCAGCATGAACTGAAAAGTTCTCGCAGAAAGATATGAAGAAAACCAGAAGTCCGTTAGGAGGTGCAGGAGATGTCTTTCAAACAATGATGTGGCACACAGTCACTGAGGGGAAAGGTAAATTAGATGACTTTGAGCATTTTTATTAAATTAGATCAACAAAATAAAAACATATTTGAAAGGTGCTGTTAGAATTCAAAAGCAGAATCAGAGCAAAGGAAATAAAGATTGGTATGAATGCAGGGTTTGTTGATCACTAATTTTTGCATCAGTAAATTCAATTCTAGAAAACATCAACAAATATTTTCTATTCATCCAAGAACAACCTGTAATTGAGCAGCAGTGGTTACATTTCGGATGATTTATTCTGGATGATTAATTCTGAGCACTGACCGTCTGAGTCATTTATTTCATCGTCCAAAGAGATGAATATTAAAGATGTTTGTAATGTCACTCTCTCTCCTCTTGTGAAGGACACTTAACTATGTGTGAACACTTTATGAATTCATCCTTTTGTCTCCTCAGGGTGAACAGTCCAGCCTGGATCACAGCTTCTCCTCCATGAAGGATGAGTTGTCCCTGTGTGACGACCCACTGTTGCTCTCCAGGAAGATCATCGGGGACCGAGGAGGCCCCGCCTCCATGAAGGAGAACATCTGTCAGGTGAGTTCAGCTTTTTCTTTAATGATCATTTACTAGATTTGAAAGAGAAGCCAAAAACATGTTGCATCACCACAGGCAAAGCAATAAAGTGAAATAAAGTAATAAGAGATCAACAATACAGATGAAAGATTTAAGGATAAAAGTGATGAAAGAAATTAAGATAGAATGAATAAAAGCTAAAAAGCTAAAAGACAATAAAAAGAGCTGAAGACATAAAAGAGATAAAAACATTATGCAGATAAAAGCAGTAAAATAAATCAAGATGAAAAAAGCAATAAAGGCAGTAAGAAGATGACATCACATAAAAGCAAATCTATAAAAGTCAGTTTTAAGAAGTGATTTAATGATGTTACAGATTCTGCCTGCCTTAGCTCCTTGGGCAGACTGTTCTAGGGGCCCTGATTGAAAAGGCTCGGCCTCCTTTAGATTTAGACTTTGGAACAGCCAAGAGGTTCCCACCCAAGGATCTAAGGCTGCAGGTCGGCTCGTAGGGTGTTAAATGTTCTGAAACATAGCTTGGAGCCAGACCCGTCTGTGCTTCAAAAGTGATCAGTAAAATCTTAAAATCAATTCTAAAACGAATTGGAAGCCAGAGGAGCGAGGCTAGGACTGGGGTGATGTGATGACTTCTGTTAAAACCAGTAAGAAGCCGAGCTGCTGCACTCTGGACTGTTGGGAGGCGGGAGAGTTTTTTTTAAAAATCCAGTAAAAAGTCAATGAATCCATCCATCCATCCATCCATCCATCCATCCATCCATCCATCCATCCATCAATCAATCTTTATTTGTATAGCACCAAATCACAACAAACATTATCTCAAGACTCTTTTACACACAGAGCAGGTCTAGACCACTCTATGTCAAATTATGAACAGAGACCCAACACCAAGACAGGATAAGACTCAGTCTGACCCCACCTTAATCCACCATAAGCATTGCACCTCACAGTATTTAGCTAGTTACAGTGGAGAGGACAAACTTCCTTTAACAGGCAGAAACCTCGAGCAGAACCAGACTCATGTTAGACAGACATCTGCCTCGACTGAGTTGGGTCTGGAAAGAGGGATAGAGGAGAATAAGAGAGAGAGGGAGCGGTGATAGTGATGAGACGAGTAGTAGTAGCTGTTGCCGCTGGAGTCCAGTACGTCCATATCAGCTGGAGTCTGGAACGTCCACAGCAGGAGGACGTCTACGGCAGCTCAGAGGAACCTACGAGACAAGGGAGCTCAGGGACTCCAGAAAGGTCTATGGTTAGTAACTTTAATGGGACAGGGAGAGTTAAAGTGATGGGGGGTTGGGGGGAAGGGGGTGAGACAGGATCCCAGTGTGTCAGTGTGCCAGCTCCCCCAGCAGTCTAAGCCTATAGCAGCATAACTAAGAGCTGGTCCAAGCCTGATCCAGCTCTAACTTTAAGCTTTATCAAAAAGGAAAGTTTGAAGCCTACTCTTAAAAGTAGAGAGGGTGTCTGCCTCCCTGACCCTGACTGGTAGATGATTCCAAAGGAGAGGGGCCTGATAACTGAAGGTTCTACCTCCCATACTACTTTGAGAGACTTTAGGTAGGACCAGCAGGCCTGCATGTTGGGAGTGTAGTGTTCTAGAGGGGTAATAGGGCACTATGAGCTCTTTAAGATATGAAGGTGTCTGATCATTAAGAGCTTTGTAGGTCAGAAGAAGGATTTTAAATTCTAGTCTAGATTTTAAAGTGAGTCACAGTAGTCGAGTCTTGAGGAGATGAGAGTGTGAATAACTTTCTGAAAGTCTGAATGACAGATAATTTGTTTTATTTTGGTGATGGTTCGTAGCTGACTGAACAGTCTGTGTGCCTCAAATGTCAGGTCAGAGTCAAAGACCACTCCTTAGTCATGAACACGATGCTTCCCCCCTCAGACGTCAGGAAATACAACCCTAACACAGAGAACCACCTCACTTTGAATCCCTGTCATCATGCCATGACTTCAAGCAGCTTGTGTTCCTTGTCTCAGGTGTGTGAGAAGACAGGCGAGCTGCTGCTGTGTGAGGGTCAGTGCTGTGGAGCTTTTCACCTCGCCTGCATCTCTCTGGCCGAAGCTCCTAAAGGGAAGTTTGTCTGTCCGGAGTGTAAATCAGGTACGTCTGTGTCCAAGCTTCATAAAACATATGTGCTGAGGAACATGAATAGATACACTGAGCATGTCGCAGGATCAAAACTCTGGCTCTCCTAAGAAAGGAAACGTCTTGTCTACCTGCTGAACTCGAGCCCACCGCTGTATCAAACTACCTGATACAGTTTCTATGTTCTGACTTTAGATGACATCATGATTCATCTGTTATTGGTGAACAAGTGTAGGCCATGTTTCTAAATAGCAGGCTTTGTGGTTTTATTTATGACACTGTCTAATGTTGTTATAATGTTCAAAATGTTCTGTGTTATTTCATCTCTCTGAGGACTTTTAAATCCTGCTTTAAAACCTATTTATACTCCTTTGCTTTTAACCCAGCATGAGAGTTGTGTGGTCTCTGTCTCTGTCTGTGCTTTTACTGGATCTTTATTTTCTTATTTTATTTTATTTATTTTTAATTTATTTTATTTTTTGTGAATTTTTAACTATTTTCCATAAGTGTTTTATTCTGATTCTTTTATTCTGTTCTGTTTTATTCTCTGACAGTGTTTTAAGTCCTGTGTGTTTTAACTTATTTGACCTCACTGTGCAGCACTTTGCTAAACTTGATTGTTTTTTTAAATGTGCTATATAAACACAGTGGATTGGATTGGATCCCTTAATGTGACCAACGTAAGCATGATTTGCTGAGAGCATACAATGACATGTTGTGGTTGTGTTCCCCCAGGCATCCACACCTGCTTCGTGTGTAAGAAGCGCAGTGAGGACGTGCGGCGCTGCATGATTCCTGTGTGTGGGAAGTTTTATCACGGAGAGTGCATCGCCAGCTTCGCCCCGACGGCGCCCGTGAACAGAGGCTTCCGCTGCTCCATCCACGTCTGTCTCACCTGCTTCATCACCAACCCCAGCAGCTCGTCCATCTCTAAAGGTGAACCTCAGGACACTGAGGACTCTTCATTTACCAAACACAGAGTTCTTCTCTCACTGTTCTGACCATAGTCTGTATAAATAATGGACGTAGTCTCTGTGACATCATCCATCTGTTTCTGAAGCGCTGTTTTGAAGCCGATCATCAGCGGGAGCCATATTGGAAATGTTGAGCTCAACATAACTTTGAGCCTCCTCACTAACAGCTACAGTGTCCCCGCCTGTCAGTCAAGTCAGCTGTGCCTCTCATAATTACAGCGTTATGGGAAAAGTCACCCCCGTACAGTGTGTGCTGATGGAGAAATGATCTATCCAGACTACACTTGATTTTTGAACCAGGCTGTAAACATGTTTATTTCTGCTGTAAAGATCGTCTTCTTTGAATTGGTGTGTATGTGGTTTCTGGTTCTTTCGGAACCAGCCTCAAGTGGATCCTTGATGAACTGCAGTTTTTAGCACTTCCTCATTGGTTTCAATTCTTGCAGCCGGAGGTTGCCGCTTGGTTCTGACTCATGAAGCACAGATAAACATCTGTATTGACAATATGTCCCCTGTTGACAGACATCAGCCCGTCAGTGAACAATGTGCCATGACAACACTTCTCATTCTCTGATGTTTATCTGTTCTCCTCCATCATTTAATGCTACATGTTTAGAGAAGCAAAGAAGTCATCTGTTGGAGAACCTCTGATATGTTTTTATGGAAATGTCAGCTGTGTGTGTGTATTTGTGTGTGTGTGTGTGTGTGTGTGTGTGTGTGTGTGTGTGTGTGTGTGTGTGTGTGTGTGTGTGTGTGTGTGTGTGTGTGTGTGTGTGTGTGTGTGTGTGTGTGTGTGTGTGTGTGTGTTACACTGTCTCTCAGAGAGATGAATGACATGCTGTCTGTGGGACATGCTCCAGTGACATAAATAGAGGAGGGAGTAATAGAAACAGAGTCCAGACATCAAATCTCATGGCTCATTTTTAAAACAGAATTACAAAGAGGAAATTCAGCATCAAACCGTCTCTGTGCTGAAGTGTTATTTTAAACACCGGTCCTGATGTATCTCTGTTGTTCTGTTGTGTTTATGGTCTCGTGTTCCTCTGCAGGTCGCCTGGTGCGGTGTGTTCGCTGCCCTGTAGCGTATCATGCTACAGACTTGTGCATGGCAGCCGGCTGTGTCATCCTCTCCAACAACAGCATCATCTGCCCGAACCACTTCGCCCCACGCCGAGGCGTCAAGAACCACGAACACGTCAACGTCAGCTGGTGCTTCGTCTGCACAGAAGGTACGTTTGTGTGGAGGAACTTCAGCCTCTCCTGGCCTGGTTCTCTGAGGCCTGAGCTGGGCTCAAACTGAACAGACATTCAACTATCTGTCTGAATCTGGACTATAGACAGTACTTTAAAGAAAGAGTTCCTCAATGTGGGAAATATCGTTCACTTTGTTTTGGAAGGTTACTTTTTCAGGGCTTTTGATGCCTTTATTAAAGGATGGGGCGGTGAACAGAGTTAGAGACTGTGAGGAGAGAGGGGGGATGACATGCAGCAAAGAGGCACAGGTTGAAAGTGAGCAGACCCTCAACAAGGACAGTCGTCTCTGAATATATATATAATTCACTTTGTAATGATAGTTAGATCAAACACAGCCAGCAGCCGTCTAGCCGAGTTATAAAAACCAGATACCTGGGATCAGCTAGAAAAACAACAATTTGTTTTGTTTACACTGAAGGAAATAAACAAATAAGAATATGTTTGTTGAGTCCTGAGCTGAGATGATGATGGTGGGCAGATTTTGTAATCACTGGATCAAGCCAGGCTCGCTTTTTTACCCAGCTAAGCTAATCTAAGCTATCCTGCTTGCTTTAGCACTGTGTTCACTCTACGGGCATGAGACTGACGTTCATCTTGTTGACTTGGTGTAAATAGAGTCAGACTGTGTTGGCCTCAGTGATTCTCTAAAGGGACATTCTGAGTCTGTAGTTCCTAAAGGCACCATGTTCTCCTCCCGTCCTGCAGGGGGCAGTCTGCTGTGCTGTGAGTCCTGCCCTGCAGCGTTTCATCGGGAGTGTCTGAACATTGAGATGCCAAAAGGCAGCTGGTTCTGCAACGACTGCAAGGCCGGGAAGAAACCTCGCTACAAGGACATCCTGTGGGTGAAGGTGGGGCGGTACAGGTCAGTGGAGAGCTGCAGACACTCTTCTTCTCAGGGAAGAACTGCAGACACAAACACAGCTGAACGTTCATTCAGAGCTTCAATGTCAATTTTCAATTCAAATTCAAATTTGCTTTATTGGCATGAACAAAGAGATGTTATTGCCAAAGCACATAAACTCATACAATACATTCTATATGTTCACAACACTACACTCACCATATATACTTCAATGTCTCACACTCTTATTTTGTTATTGACCTTTCTGCCGTGTTATCATACGTTACTGTAGCTCCGTCTGTTGAGCGTGTTTTGACGTTTGTTTCATTATGAAGATGGTGGCCCGCAGAGGTTAGTCATCCTAAAACAATCCCAGAGAACATCCAGCGGATGAGGCACGATGTCGGGGAGTTTCCTGTTCACTTCTTCGGCTCAAACGACTACCTGTGGACCTACCAGGCCCGGGTCTTCCCTTATATGGACGTGGACGCCAACAGCAAAGAGAAGATGGGAAAAGGTGTAGATGCCACGTACAAGAAAGGTAACTCATGTGTCAGCAAAACTTTGCTTCAGATAGTTTTTAACAGAATGTATTTTTTATTGACCTTAGATGATTCTCTGTCCCTCCACAGCTCTGGAGGAGGCAGCTGTGAGGTTTCGTGAACTGCAGGCAGAAAAGGAGCTGCGGCAGCTTCAAGAGGACAGAAAAAACGACAGGAAACCTCCTCCGTACAAACACATAAAGGTAAAGGGGAGCTCTTTCACTCTATGTCATGACTGCATTGATGTGGCGTGTAATCGCTGACAAAATTATCGAACGAACAGACGAGATCCTCGCATGAGGAGAAGTGGAACCCGCACGCAAATCTTAGAGACCATGCAGGAAAATTGTCCTTGTGAGCAAAACTGAAACCACAATTGTGGATGATGGAGTTTAGTCCACATTCCAGCTTTGGGGGGACTAAAGAGGAAGGTGTCTCCACTTTAGAGAATCACATGCAAAGATGTCTATCTTGGAAGATTAGCCAAGTTGCTCGTAAAGAGCAGCTCCTCATGTCCATGTGCACGAGACGGACGATAACAACAAACACGCTGAAACTAAGACTAAACTGTCCAATCAGAAAACACAAGGACGGGGCGCTGGTGGCCAAGCAGTCTAAGCGCCCCACATACAGAGACTACAATCCTCGTCACGGGGGTCACCGATTCGATTCCCAGCAGCGACCATTTCCTGCATGTCTTCCCCCGCTCTCTACTCACCACATTTCCTGTCTCTTCAGCTGTCCTGTCAAAAAAAGGCAAAAAGCCCCAAAAAATATATATATAGACAATCACATTCAGACACCATCGTGACGGTGCACGCCCACTGTGCCCGCCCCCCCCCCCCGACTAACTAAACTAGAACTTACTAGAGTGTGAGCAGCTCTGTTACCTGTCAGCAGGAGGGGCACAGCGTGCAAATTAAACCTGTGAGCGTTCAGTTCACTTCTTCACCAAGCAGCAACCTCCGGTCTAAAAATATGAGTCCAATGAGGAAGTGTTAAAAACTGCAGTTCATCGAGGATCCACTTGAGGCTGGCTCTGGAAGTACAGGAAACCACATACACACCAATTCAAAGAGACGATCTTTACAGCAGAAATAAACATGTTTACAGCCTGGTTCAAAAGACAGGTGTAGTCTGGATAGATCATTTCTCTATCAGCACACACTGTGAGGGGTGAATGTTTTTATCTAACACGGCAATTTCAAAGATATTGAGATTCCGAGTCTTCCAATGAGAGGGACAGCTGACTTGATTGACAGGCGTGAACACTGTAGCTGTTGGCTAGGAGGTACAAGCCCGCCTCTTAACATCACACTCACTCGACAGCAGCAAAAAAGCTAACACCGACGATTGGCCCCAAAACAGCGCTTCAGAAACAGATGGGTGACGTCACAGAGACTACATCCATATTTTATACAGTCTATGTTCAGCACACGCTCTAAAGGTAGTTTTCCTCTCACAGGATGAACATGTGTAAGCACTCACAAGGACAGTTTTTCTGCGTGGTCTCTATGATTTGGGTGCAGGTTCCACTTCTCCTCATGCCAGGGTCTCGTCTGTTCGAGTGATAATTTTGTCAGTGATTTGACTCCATAATGTAATTCAAAAAGCCTCAGTATCAAGGCTTCTTCAGAAATGAAGCTTTGTCTAAGTTCTTAAATACTACAGTGACATACAGGTACTTTAAATTCTACCTGGCATAGTGCTTGACTCCACCACTATAGAAACACACCAATGTAAAGGAGGGTGTCCTTGTCCTTGTACCTCTCTGACTCACTCAGGTGAATCGACCAATAGGAAAGGTCCAGATTGTCACAGCTGACCTATCAGAGATCCCTCGCTGCAACTGTAAAGCCACAGACGAGCACCCGTGTGGGATGGACTCAGAGTGCATCAACCGCATGCTGCTGTACGAGTGTCACCCACAGGTACAAAGACACTTCCTCACATTCCCTGAACGTGTGATCTGATGTGTTAGAGTCTGATTCATGTCCTGTGTTGTAAATAAAATGCAGGTTTGTCCGGCTGGTGAGCGGTGCCTCAACCAGGCTTTCACCAAGCGTCAGTACAGCCAGGTGGAGATCTTCAGGACGCTGTCTCGAGGCTGGGGGCTCCGCTGTGTCCACGACATCAAGAAGGTAACTACATCCCAGTGGTTTGTTGGACTGGAACTACTGGGAGCAGGACTTTAACTGAGAGGGGAAAGAAAGAAGCAGGGATGATGTTGGTTATGGTGTAAATGATGCCAAGAATTAGGATTAGTACTCTTCTATTATTATTATGTTATTATATGTTATTATTATCATTATTAGAATTATTTAGTATTAAGTTATAATATTTTTATTCATTTATTTATTCATTTGTAATATATCAAAATAATTACTATTGTTATTATTACTCTTATTATTATTACTATTATTATTTTATTTTATTTTATTTTATTTTATTTTTATTATTACTATTATTATTATTATTATTGTAAGTAGTAGTAGTAGTAGCTTTATTATTATATCTCTTTATTTGTATTTACTCAATTTCTTACTTGCCCACTGAACTATTTTCCCTTTTTTTATTATTATTTTATTTATTTAATTTGTATGTGATATGGTATTAATAATAATAGTAATTATTATTATTATTCGTAGTAGTGGTAGTATTTATATATCTTTTTTTAATTATATTTTTATTTCATTCAATTTATGTATCTATTATTATTATTATTATTATTATTATTATTATTAATAATAATAATCATTGATTAACTGATTATTTTATTATTTTTTGAGGTTTGGTCTCTCTATTAGCTATTCATTACCCCCCCCCCCCCCCCCCCCCCCCCAACACACACACAGATTTGTTTCCATTACCCTCTCCCACCCAGTTTACCTCAAACTACTGTCCTATTTGCGGCAGTTAAACATACAAAGACACACACACACACACACACCCACACACACACACACACACACACACACACACACACACACACACACACACACACACACACACACACACACACACACACACACACACACACACACACACACACACACACACACACACACACACACACACACACACACACACACACACAGAGAGTGCTTTTTAACGTCCTCAATGCTTAATATTACATTGTTAGTTCCTGCTAGTCTCTGTTCTGTCTCTGAAATGTTCACTTGTTGTCTTGTCTGTCACTCTGTTGTGTATATTGTGGAAGGTATTGTCATGTCTCTCACCCGTCATGTATCATTATGCAACACTTTAATAAAATAAAAATAAAGAAACTGAGAGGGGAAGGTTTTTAGGGTAGGACTGGATCAGGATGAATAATGAATGTGTTTCTTTCAGGGTCAGTTTGTGAGCGAGTACGTGGGAGAGATGATCGATGAGGAGGAGTGCAGGTCCAGAATCAGACACGCTCAGGAGAATGACATCTGTAACTTCTACATGCTGACACTGGACAAGGTACGACTCAGAGCTAGTGTGTGTCTGTTTGAGACTTCATATGTTTCTATAATAATAATAATAATAATAATAATAATAATAATAACTTTATTATTTAGCACCTTTAAAAACAAATGTTTACAAAGTGCTTTGACAAATAAAGCATGGTTGGAATAACAAAGTGAACCTTTTGACAGACAGGGAGGAGGAATTTAAACAACACAGAATACAACGTGAGGTTAAAGAGAATACATGTAAACTAAACAGAATGAAGTGGTGAAACAATAGACCAGGGGTGTCCAAAATACGGCCCGGGGGCCAATCGCGGCCCAAGGACCATTGAATGTGGCCCCAAGCCTCCATCTTAAATTGTGTTATTTATAGCACAGATATTAATCACATTCTGAATCATCTGTAAATTGGCAGTTTCTTTCAAGCGCACAAACAAAACTAAAGTCAATCCAGAAACATCTCAAAAAGCTGCATATGGACTTCTTGTAGGGTGACATCAGGTAAATTGAGCCATCGGGTAAAATGAAGGCAATAAAGAAGAAACACAAGAACTGTTAAAGTTGAAAGGTTTTTCAAATTAATGTTTTTATCTTGATGTGAAAATGTTACTGATGAACACTAAAAGTTCAGAAGACACAAAAGAGGACACAAGACAAGACCAAAATTAAGAAATTGTACAGAAAAGGCAAAATTTGATGCATAAAAAATGTTCAGTACTCAGGAAAATATTTATTTAGTTCTTTAAATGTTGTCTGCTGGTCAGAAAAGTCTTAAAAACAACTTAAAAAAAAGTGTGATGAAATCCAGATCATGATCCTGCCATAGGAAAATAATGAGACAATATTTTTCCCACATTGCCCGACCATTTTCCTCCAGAAGAAGATGAAGTTTATGTGGCTTGAAGAGAACTGAGGACTACCTAGTTACTGATTTATTGAGAAAAAGTTTAAAATAATTGTTATCAAGTAGAGATTTCATATATAACTTTTATGATTACTGTCTCAGTAGGAGCCACTGGCCCTGAGGTATTCTGACAACATCATATGTGGCCCTCTTTGAAAAAAGTTTGGGCACCACTGCAATAGACCAATAAATCCTTGTTTAAGAGGTTTTTCAAGGATAAATAAAAATGAATAAATAAAAATGGATAAGTAAATAAAAGCATTAAAAGGACAATAAAAGAGGTTTTCAGAATGAGAGGATGACATCACATCCAGAAAATAAGGAAAAGTGAAAAGGATAAATTAGGAACAATAAAATAATAAATGAAATAAAAAAATGATTAAAACAATAAATAATCAAATCAAATAATCAAATCAAATTTAAAAGAATTAACTAGTTGGATTAAAGCTAAAACTGATAATATAATAGAAGTAAAAGCGGTCAGAAGGATGAAGTCACATAAAAGCAAGTCTGTAAAAATGGGTTTCAAGAAGAGATTTAAAAGCAGTCACTGACTCTGTGAGCCTCATCTCCTCAGGGAGGTCGTTCTAAAGTCGAGGGGCTCTGATGGAGAAAGCTCGATCCTCTTTGGATTTGAGCCTCGACTTTGGAACGACCAAAGTTGCTTTATGCTCTCCATGAAGTTAAGAGGACCAACAATGACCACAGCTCCTGATTGAAATGAATGGATGCTGTTTGTTTATATTCTGTGTCGTCGTTTCTCTGTTTTCTCTTCACGTAGGATCGAATAATCGACGCAGGGCCGAAGGGGAACGAGGCTCGCTTCATGAACCACTGCTGTCAGCCCAACTGTGAGACGCAGAAGTGGACAGTGAGCGGAGACACGCGGGTGGGACTGTTTGCTCTCATCGACGTCTCTGCAGGTACGCAGCTTCACTTAATACATCAACAATCAGGAGGTTTTCACAGCGCTCTGTCAGTCACAGGAGAATAACAGGGAAGCCTTTCTTAATACTTTGAAATGTACTTTGGAACAATGACTAGAAAACATGTTGCAGCCTTTCAGATATTGATGATTCATGTTTTCATTCAGGCACAGAGCTCACCTTCAACTACAACCTGGAGTGTTTGGGAAACGGGAAGACGGTGTGTAAATGTGGAGCCCCAAACTGCAGCGGCTTCCTGGGTGTCAGGCCAAAGGTGAGGGAACGACACAAATAAAAACAGTTTAGCTAGACGTCACTGGAACCGGAGATTCTAGGTAAAGTTCTGACCTCTGAACCTCTTCAAACCAGAACAACCCTCCGTCTGAAGACAAAGGCCGCAAGTTTAAGAGGAGGGGGAAGAGGAAGAACAAGGCGGTGGTGACCAAAGAACGAGAGGACGAGTGTTTCAGCTGTGGGGACGGAGGACAGATGGTTTCCTGTAAGAAACCCGGCTGTCCCAAAGTTTACCATGCTGACTGCCTCAACCTCACCAAGAGGCCTGCAGGTGGGTGACTCTATCAATGCAACAACACCTCTCTAGTCAATCAATCAACCAATCAATCAATCAATCAATCAATCAATCAATCAATCAATCAATCAATCAATCAATCAATCATTCAATCAATCTTTATTTGTATAGCACCAAATAACAACAAACGTTATCTCAAGACTCTTTTACAAACAGAGCAGGTCTAGACCACTCTATGTCAAATTATGAACAGAGACCCAACACCAAGACAGGATAAGACTCAGTCTGACCCCACCTTAATCCATCATGAGCATTGCACCTCACAGTATTTAGCTAGTTACAGCGGAGAGGACAAACTTCCTTTAACAGGCAGAAACCTCGAGCAGGACCAGACTCATGTTAGACAGCCATCTGCCTCGACCGAGTTGGGTCTGGAAAGAGGGATAGAGGAGAATAAGAGAGAGAGGGAGAGGTGATAGTGATGAGACGAGTAGTAGTAGCTGGAGTCCAGCACGTCCGTATCAGCTGGAGTCTGGAACGTCCACAGCAGGAGGACAGCAGAGGAATCTACGAGACAAGGGAGCTCAGGGACTCCAGAAAGGTGTATGGTTAGTAACTTTAATGGGACAGGGAGAGTTAAGATAAGATAAGATAAGATAGTCCTTTACTTGTCCCACAACGGGGAAAGTCAAGTGTCACAGTAACAGAGTAGACAGGACAAAAAAGATATAAAGCAAACAAGACCCTATAAAGTATCAATTATTAAAAAGTTATTAGCAATTAAAATTAAAATTAAATTAAAGAGGTAAAAAATAAGCGTATCTTACAACACTTTCTGCCAACACAGAGGGGGTTGGGGGAAAGGGGGTGAGACAGGATCCCAGTGTGTCAGTGCGCCAGTTCCCCCGGCAGTCTAAGCCTATAGCAGCATATCTAAGAGCAGGTCCAAGCCTGATCCAGCTCTAACTATAAGCTTTATCAAAAAGGAAAGTTTGAAGCCTACTCTTAAAAGTAGAGAGGGTGTCTGCCTCCTGGACCCTGACTGGTAGAGGATTCCAAAGGAGAGGGGCCTGATAACTGAAGGTTCTAATTCCCATACTACTTTTAGAGACTTTAGGTAGGACCAGCAGGCCTGCATGTTGGGAGCGTAGTGTTCTAGAGGGGTAATAGGGCACTATGAGCTCTATAAGATATGAAGGTGTCTGATCATTAAGAGCTCTAAGAAGAAGGATTTTAAATTCTAGTCTAAAACTAGAACGTTCCTCACAGGAGCTTTAAGACAGTGCACTCCTTTTATCTAGAGACTTCTTCAATAAATATTGAGAGAAAATATTTTTGTTCCAAGCTCTATAAACATGTAAAAAACAAAAAGGTTGCTTTTCTACACGCTGTGATTTTCTCTTTGTGTGTCCGTTACAGGTCGTTGGGAATGTCCATGGCACCAGTGTGACATTTGTGGAAAGGAGGCGGCATCTTTCTGCGAGATGTGTCCCAGCTCATACTGCAACCAGCACCGCGACGGCCTCCTCTTCATCTCCAAGCTGGACGGTAAGCTGTGCTGCAGCGAACACGACCCCTGTGGACCTGACCCCCTGGAGCCGGGGGAGATCCGGGAGTACACACCACAGCCCAGAGCCTTGACCTCGGGCCTGGGCATGGCCGTCATCCCCTCAGCCGTTTCTAACACTAGTTCAAACTCGACCAGAAGGAGGAACCGGGACGTCAGCGCTTCAGAGTCACCGCCTGCTTTCTCCATCCCTGTACCCATCACCATACCGGTCTCTGCACCTCCCAGCTCGCCTCCCCCCAGCAGCCCCGCCCCCCCCAGCAGTCCGCATGTCTTTGACCTCCCACACTACTCCCCCATCTCCTCTTATGAAGAAGAAAGAGACGTCATAGAGGAGGAGGAGGAGGAGGAGGAGGAGGAGGAGGAGGAGGAGGAGGAGCAGGAGGAGGATGAGGAAGACGAGCTGCTGGAGGAAGTGGAGGAAGAGGAGGATTCAGCAGAAGAGGGCGAGGTCAGTAGGCAGAAATCTAATCCACCTTCAGAGGACGGAGAGGCGGTGATGGACGAGGTGAGGCTGGAATACCTGGAGATCAAAGACGACGATGATGAGGAGGACGATGAGGATGAGGAGGAGGAGGAGGAGGAGGAGGATGATGATGAAGAGGAGGAGGAGGAGGAGGAGGAGGAGGAGGAGGAGGAAGAAGAGGAAGAGGAAGAGGAGGAGGAGTGACAGAGTGGATTGTTCTTTGCAGTGTTAGAGGTCTTCAAGAGATGAATGAATGAAGTCCCAGAGGATGTTTTTTTAGGACAAAACTAAATCAACAAATGAAAAGAAGCTGTTCTATAAACAAAGAGAAATACTTTATAGAGAGTTCTATACAGAGACAGATCGTATTTCTTTACTGTTCATTTAGTTTTGTCTTCCCTTCAGATTCCTCAGACTCAGTACACACTCGCTGTAGAAACGGTTCATACACACATCGACCAGCTGCACCTTCATACACACCTGTATGTAAAGAAACATCACCTGAACTCTGAGGACATGTTTCACTCTGTTACACACGTTTTACTCACTCTGAACATAAACCTGCTGCTTTGTTCTGGTGTTTCTTTGGGTAGATTTAAAGAATCCTCCATGTCAGAGAGATGTACAGGATGTGACGACAGCTGGCTGTATCCGCTGCTTCTCAAGTCAGGACAGGTAAAGATGTGTCGTAGTAGAAAAGAGTCAGCTGTAGCTTCCTGACAAGGAGAGATGAACTCTTTAGTGTTCAGCCTGCTGAAATGAGTCGACATGGTTGCACTTCAGTCAAAATGTGGTCCCATCTCTGTCCCTGTGGATACTACAGCATGAGATTTATTAAAGCTGGGGTTGGTAATCAGATTTAAATCCACTTTTAGTTCTACTGGTTAAAATGATCTTTCTGTCCTGATGGTAATCAATACATAATGTGTTCTAAAAAAAGAGGTAAAAAAAGCTGCTATCTACAGCCGGAGTAAACCTGGGAAAACACCAACCAATCCCTGCCATCAGGAGCCAAATGATGAAACCAATCAAATCCCGTCCTGCCGTTCTGCCCGCCTCCTGCAGAGCGTACATTTCATGTTTGTTTGTGTTTTTAACTTTCACTATGAGAATGTGTCGGTGTTTTCTTACCGCTGAGTGAGACATGAGTTGACGTAGTGCAAAACACAAACCATGTGCTGAGGACCGGTTTTGAATCAGTCACCATCATATGGTCGCGAATCAGTGGCGCTCATACAAGTGAGCGGGGGCGTCGTTTTGAAGGAGCTCCGAGGGGAGGGGAGGGGGGAGGGATTACACCAAGCAGCAACCTCCGGTCTAAAAATATGAGTCCAATGCAGAAGTGCTAAAAACTGCAGTTCATCGAGTGTCCATTTGAGGCTGGCTCTAGAAGTACAGGAAACCACATACACACCAATGCTTAAAGCTGATCTTTACAGCAGAAATAAACATGTTTACAGTCTGGTACAAAGACCAGTGTAGTCTGGATAGATCATTCCTCGATCGGCACACACTGTACAGGGGTGGATTTTTTTGTAAAGCGGCATTTTCAAAGATATTAAGATTCTGAGTCTTCCAATGAGAGGCACAGCTGACTTGATTGACAGACAGGAACACTGTAGCTGTTGGCTAGGAGGCTCAAAGCCCGCCTCTTTACATCACACTCGCTCGACAGCAGCGCCGACTCTCGCCGACAATTGGCCCCCAAAACAGTGCTTCAGAAACAGATGGGTGACGTCACAGAGACTACGTCCATATTTTATACAGTCTAGGGGTTAGACGGAGTCTAATGCTACATTCAAATTCATGCTAGTTTTCTGACTACCAACCCTAGCTTTAAGATCAGATTCACTTTGTGCACCAAATTAAACACAACCAACTCTGCAAATGTGTCCCTGTGGTTTGTGAACTTTGGTGCTGTTTTTTAAATTAGATTTAATAATGTAGTATAAAGATTTTAAAGACGCAGCAGCCTCAGCCTCCACCCACACTGTAGTTTTCCTCAGATTAGAAGATGGGGCTGATAAACATGAGTGCTTCAAGATCTGCAGAAATGTCAGTGCCTGTTCAGTGTAGTGGTGTGATGAGTTCACACGACAAGACACTTTGAAGATCTGTAGCTACAATATTGTGATTGTTTTATGGAAATGAAACTTATTAATGAAATAAATGTGGATGATTTGGGATCAAAGTTAAAAGCAGCCAGCAACAAAAGAAAGGGAACTCAAAATTTGACAGTATGTGCCAAAAAGAAGGATATGGATTCAGTTTCTACAGAAAGCTACAGAGGAAGTGCTTTCTACCATCTTTGGACATTAAGGATCCCCTGTAGGTCATTCAGCAGCTCCACTCTGATAGGTCGACCCACAGGTTTCACAGACTCACTCCGTTATCTAACCCTGTCGTAAACAAGAAAGTAGTCTCGCCCTCGTAGCCGTCGGTGGTCTGAAAGCAGAGACAGCACTACGTTTGCTCCGGTGTGTCTGCTGTGTTCTGTCGTTGTTATTTATGAAATGTTCTGTGACGCACAAACGATGATGCGGAAGAGTTTGTGCTGGAGCTCCTCACTTCCTCCTCTTCTTGACTCTCCTTGGAGGAAAACAAAAGACTCCTGAGTGGACGTGAGACACTTGAAGAGATGAACTCTGTCATGATGCTTGCACTTCAGTTTGTGTTCTTGCCACACGTGTTATGCTCTGTCTTCAAGCTTAATATTGTCTGTGTGTTATCTGCCAATGCCTTAGAGTGTATTTCTTTGGAGATATTTTTAAGGAATGGTTTGGCGCCTGTGAGAGCCAAGTGTCCCTACTAATGCCTTTTTACAGTTGCCCAACAAGCAATGTTTCATTCCAGTGTAATTATGACCTGTTAGATCTCAACCATTGACCTGTTAAAAACAACCGCTGTATAAATATATAAGAAAAGAATATTATGAAATCATCTTTGTACTGGTCTCATTTTTCAATAACGGCCCAACAAGAAATATATGAAGTGCTTTGATTTACCCCCGAACATTATTCTGACATGATTCTAATATTTTTTAAAACAAACTCAGATTTCTGTTTTTAAAATACATAAAGCAGCATTACAGAAAGACCTATGAAGTACAAGTGCACCTAATAAACCATTCATTTACTTTGCAACTTAAGTGCATTTTAACAAAACTAGCTTGAGAAGTCTTAGCATAATGCTAATTGTCCTCACTGGGTAACCAAATATGATTCCTCCATCCATCCATCCATCCATCCATTTCTTCTGCTTATCCGGGGTCGGGTCGTGGAGGTAGCAGGCCAAGCAGATCGACCCAGACATCCCTCTCCCAGCAACACTTTCCAGCTCCTTTTGGGGAATCCTGAGACGATCCTAGACCAGGCGGGAGATCTAATCCCTCCAACAAGTTCTGGGTCTACCCCGGGGCCTTCTCCCAGTTGGACGTGCCTGGAACAGCTCTAAAGGGAGGCGTCCGGGAGACATCCTTATCAGATGCCTGAACCACCTCAGCTGACTCCTTTCACCACGAAGGAGCAGCTGCTCTACTCTGAGCTCCATCCGGATGTCTGAGCTCCTGACCCTCTCTCTAAGGCTGAGCCCAGACCCCCTTCAGAGGGAACTCATTTCAGTCGCTTGTATCTGAGATCTTATTCTTTCAGTCAAGACCCACAGCTCATGATCATAGGTGAGGGTTGGAACGTAGACCGACTGGTAAATTGAAAGCTTTACCTTCCGGCTCAGCTCCCTCTTCACCACGACGGTCCGGTACAACGTCCACATCACTGCTGACGCTGCACCAATCCACCTGTGGATCTCACACTCCATTTTACCCCCACTCACGAACAAGACCCCAAGATACTTAAACTCCCCCACTTGGGGCAAAGTCTCGCTCCCCACGATTCAACTTGGCTGAAATAAATACACAGATTATTGTTCAACCTTTCAGTGCTTAGATACTCAGAGAATCCCAAATATAGATTTCATCTAGTGAGAAAGACTGAGCATGGAAAGATGCTTATTATCTTTACGATGTTGCTTTATTAATACTAAATTGATAAGCACAAATAAAAGTACTAGAAGTAAAACTTCACTACGCTCCCAACATGCAGGCCTGCTGGTCCTACCTAAAGTCTCTAAAAGTAGTATGGGAGGTAGAACCTTCAGTTATCAGGCCCCTCTCCTTTGGAATCATCTACCAGTCAGGGTCCGGGAGGCAGACACCCTCTCTACTTTTAAGAGTAGGCTTCAAACTTTCCTTTTTGATAAAGCTTATAGTTAGAGCTGGATCAGGCTTGGACCAGCTCTTAGTTATGCTGCTATAGGCTTAGACTGCCGGGGGAACTGGCACACTGACACACTGGGATCCTGTCTCACCCCCTTCCCCCCACTTTAACTCTCTCTGTCCCATTAAAGTTACTAACCATAGACCTTTCTGGAGTCCCTGAGCTCCCTTGTCTCGTAGGTTCCTCTGAGCTGCCGTAGACGTCCTCCTGCTGTGGACGTTCCAGACTCCAGCTGATACGGACGTGCTGGACTCCAGCGGCAACAACTACTACTACTCGTCTCATCACAGCCTGCTGTGAGCAAAACCTAGTGCCACAATAATCACAATATCAGGAGACGACAGAAAATATTTACTCAATCCTCCTAACAGTGTGCAAAAAGATCAAATTATATAGAACTCATTTAACAGATTTTAAAATGCATGCTGTTGGAAAATGATCATAATTCCTAGACTACTTATAGACTATAGTTTTACACCAGGGCAGGACATTAATGATACAAAGAAAGATCTATTAGAGCCTTGAAATGATGAGATTGAATGTAGAGCCTTTGTTGAACAAGCTTTAATTTTACAGAACATATTTGTACTTCACATCGGTCTGTGAACAGCCCTCAATAAAAAAATTGTGCATTAAGATATCATCACAGGGGACATCAACACGTCAAAGCAGCAACATGGAGTAAACTGATAATGGATCCTTCCCATCCCACGCTTCCTGGAAGCACAACTTAAAAAGGCAATAAATGAGTGAGTCCAGTCTTCAAGTTGAATATATCTGTAAATATCGTTCTGAGAACATCAAGATGACAGTTTGTAGCATGTCACAACATTCACCCACGTCCGTCCACAGTGTTGGTGAAATCCGAAGTTTCTCAACACAGAGAGGTGAGCGTGATGTTAAACCTTTAGAGAACACAGAACCAGACATGTTTCAAATTTCAAAACAGAACATTTGGAGTTTAAATGCAGAAAAGCAACTGTCAACGTTTTCTTCAAATCTGCTGAGGACATGCACTTTCATTACAGACATAAAGGCATTTTAGAAACCATCCCCAAATAATCACAATCATATTCCTCCTGTTAACAGATCATAGCTTATGCTGCAGAGGAGACAGATCACACACACGATGTCTGCTCTGTCACTGTGGGTGTGTTTGAGGACTGGACACGAAAATCTAAAATCAGTTCTGTAACTCCTGGCGGTCTTCAGCGCAGTGTGGCCCACTGCACATGCTCAGTAGTGTTCCCCTCACTCGCCCTGCTCACGTTTCCCCTCAGCTTATAAACTTTTCTTTGGGATCAGTTTTAAAATGCACCTCCTCCATTGACCCTGTCCTAGATGTGGGCGGCCGGTCTACATTTTATAGAGGTGCTGATTGGGGGAAGGTGTTTCGTGTTTTTTGTTGTAGTGCCACAACTAGCCACTAGAGCAGAGGACTAGTAAGGCTGCAGCAGAATCCATATCTGTTAATACATCCATGTCGTCACATGGCAACACTTGTTAATTGTTCACTACAGGAGTTTACACAGTGCTGTTCTTTCTACTGTGGGTGTAAGGCCTTCATAGAGAGCATTGTTATCTTATCATTCATGGTTCATGGATCTGATTCACAAAGTAAAACATTTATTCAATTTAGACTTCTAGATCTGTCAGGTCACAGCAGTGGGGTTTTAACAGACTATATTTGGCTTGACTTCATCGGGCGTCACAGGAGATGTGCAGGACAAACAGAACATTTCCCCAACAAGGTTAAATAGAGTTGGAAGTAAACAAAGTTACCTGTTGTAAACAAACCATCACCCCCCCTGAAGCACTGAGGCTAGAACAACAGTAAACAGTGTCAATCAAGATTCCTCTGTCAGTTTGAGTACGCTAACTTCACCAAACACAGCCTCTGATTGTTCACACTGCAGCTTTAAGGATATGTAAACTCCACGGTCCAGAGGAAGTCACAGGAAACCAGGGACCAGCTGACAGGAAGATAAAAAAACAGAGAGGCCATAGCTGGGTGAAAAGTGTTAATATGTGGGTCCTTCTGCACCCCAGTGTAAATCCTCCTCCATAAAGTCTCCCTGCTCTCAGTTCTGCATGGCACAAAAGAAAAAACAGATCTAAATAGGTGTATACGGTCCAGCTTCACTTCTTCTTCTGCGGATCCCAGTTCCAGATCTGAGTTACTCCACATCCATCCAGTATCTCCAGGTTTTATAACAGCCGAGGGAAAGGGGCCGTCTCTGCTTCCTCCCTGTTGCTCAACATCAGTTGTTATGGCAGCAGGAGTAGAAATACGAGTCTTTCTTCTGGCCGAGGTCGACGCTGTTCTCTTCTGTTGAAACAGACAAAGTGTCGCATTAAGCAGATTCAGAGTTCATGAGGCCGACTTTCTATAAAGTTGAAAGTCTATTAAAACATTGTTCATAACACAGAAACACTTTGATATTTTGGTTTTTAGAAAGATAAAACAAAAATAAAATCACAATGTGTTCAGGAGTTACCTTTGGAAGTAATTATGGGAGATTTTTGAGCGATTCAGCCAGTTTCCTTTTATTAACTGCAGCTAAGCTAACTAGCATTTTAGCCTTATCCTGAAAGCTCTTCCTTTAACTTGTGGTGTTCCCAAAGGATCACTTCTAGGACCACAATGTTCTTAAATGTCTAAATATTTCAGTAACACATCATTCATTTCCTTTGCTGTGTAAATAATATACAAATACAGATGACTTCAACAAACTGGATCTCATCAGGTCTCTGGGTCTAAAGAGCTGGTTGGATCAACACACATCCACCTAAAGTCCTTTCAATCTGCTTTCCCCCTCCCTGTATTTGTAATGTTTGTGACAGCCCTCTTCCTGCTGGAGCAGCATGTTGCTTTCACAGAGGAGGTCTGTGTATTTGATGTGAGGTATAATCAATTAAAAGATCATGATGAGATCTTTACAACAGTCCGTCCACAGAAACCTACGACACAGGCTTTTATTGATAGAGGTAGAGTTAATGAGCCGGTTTGAGATGCCTTCAGTAGGTGTGTGTGAGGAACTCATGATGCTTCATCAAATTGTATTTAGACGGTCAAATCTTTTGAATCAGGGAGGCTGGATCTGATCGTTGATTAGTAAACAACTATCTGAATTCACGTTCTGTTTGGACGAGTGTTCTGGAGGTGGGTAAGTATGGAGCGCTTCAACTGTTCTCAAAAACGTATTTCTTAATCATCAAATCACTTTGCCTTTCATTGAGTGAAACAGGAGACACTTTTGAGAAAAAATGTCTGAAAATTTGTTGTTTTGTTACATTTTCTATTTAAAGATCATTAAAGCCATGTCGTCTTCACAGTAAACAATCTCAACAAGGAAATGTCTGCCAAACCGGATCGCTGACGAGTTGTGGTCTCTGTGTGATATTGCTCTCTCCGTCACACAGACATGTGCAGGTAAATCAAAGTGTATAAAGCACTCACCTGTCATGTACTCGAAGGCAGTGCTATTGTAGTCCTCAGCAACTTTCTGGAACAACTCATCTGTGAAGCAGAGGAGGAGTGAGGCTGTCAGTTTGCATCTGTTTATTAACGCATCATGATCTCATGAAAGGACACAAGTCCATTCAGAAAACATACAACAACTACTTTCCAACCCACAGTATGCTTCATAGGGAACATACTAGTGACACACTGGGATCCTATCTCACCCCCTTCCCCCCAACCCCCTCATCACTTACTTTAACTCTCCCTGTCCCATTAAAGTTACTAACCATAGACCTTTCTGGTTCTGCTCGAGGTTTCTGCCTGTTAAAGGAAGTTTGTCCTCTCCTCTGTAACTAGCTAAATACTGTGAGGTGTAATGCTCATGGTGGATTAAGGTGGGGTCAGACTGAGTCTTATCCTGTCTTGGTGTTGGGTCTCTGTTCATAATTTGACATAGAGTGGTCTAGACCTGCTCTGTTTGTAAAAGAGTCTTGAGATAACATTTGTTGGGATTTGGTGCTATACAAATAAAGATTGATTGATTGATATCAACTACAAAAACATTCACTGTGATTTATCAGTGTTGAAGCACACACCCTGAAGAACTGTTTTGGACATTAACTGCACCTTAAATGAAAAAAGAAAATATACATATATATATATATATATATATATATATATACACTAGCAGTCAGAAGTTTGGACACACCTTCTCATTCAATGGTTTTTATTTATTGTAATTATTTTCCACATTGTAGATTAATACTGAAGACATCAAAACTATGAAATAATCTGGTTTTACCATAATCTGGATTACAACAGTAGTCAAATAGGACTATCCATTGTGTACTAACCCTACCTCTGAACAACACAACTGATGGTCTCAAACACATTAAGAAGGCAATTCTACAAATGAACTCTTGACAAGGCTCATGTTCATTAGAAACCATTCCAGGAGACCACTTCATGAAGCAGACTGAGAGAATACCAAGAGTGTGCAAAGCTGTCATGAAGGAAAAAGGGGGCTACTTTACAGAATCTAAAATATAAAACAGATTCTGCTTTGTTTAACACTTTTTGGTTGACTGGTAGTGTATGTTTAGATTTTTTTTTTTAAAGCTGCTTGTGTTCGATTAATCTTTTTTTTATTTGAATTTTTTTGAATATTAAGGGCAATGAGCAAGAAAGAATACAAAAACAAACATAAATCTAAATAAATTCATCTTTTTCATAAAGATTCAGGTGACACATGCTGTATGCATTTTTGTTTTCCTGGTCCTAGAAGCTGAACATGCTCTCTGTGAGGTACAGGAACAAGACATGGCCATAAAAAGATGCTTTCCTGAGTGGATTTAAGTGAGCAGCAGACCCCGAGGATTACTACAGTATACCCTCTGCTGAAGCTGAACATTGAGTTCATTTATTGTTGTTTTATTTTGATTACTTTGATCAATCTGAGGGGCGTTAAGATGGTTAAACTCTGAGAGTCTGATGGGACCACGCCCCAGGGTTATTTCCTGTGCAGTTAAACAGTCTATCTGGTAACTACAGTTTCAAAGACGTTAAGAAAAGAACCCATCCTTTGTAAACATCCTCTGTGTCCTACATCCTCTTCTCTTAAAGAGGTCTTTATGTCTCAAGTTGACTTCTATCTTACACACTGCACTGTTTCCTTTTTCACAATCCTCTCAGAGTTACAGAACTATCCCCAGAGAGCCACCGCTTCAACATTTCTCTCCTTAGCAGGGTTTAGAGGAGTGCTCATCAACATTTTTTCATTTTATACAACCACTGAGAAATATGTTCTTTAATAAACTACCATGAAATGCATGAAAGCAATCAGTTCAAGAGGAATGTTTTAATACGTCAAACCTGATTCTGCTCAGACTGAGAGACTGTCCAAGTTAGATGTTGCACACTTTGAGTCTGATGTTTCTTGACTCAGTTTCTTCATATCTCTCACTTGCTTTCAACATTTCGTCCCTCTCTTACAATAATCCAAACTCAAACTGAAGACACATCTCCAGTCTCAGATCTGATGTTTCCAGAGTTCTGAGGGAAACCCAGTGTCTCTGTGGACAGACCCGGGTACAGACAGCTGTGATCAGTGTGTTAAATGTGGCCTTCAGATGACTGATGCTGTGACTCACCAACATTGTTTCCTGTTTTACTGGAGGTCTCAAAATGCTGTGCGCCAATCTCTGTGAAGGAAGCCAGAACATGAAGGTTAACTCAGGCGGAGGCACGAACTTGCACGCTCTGTTTATGTTGGAGGTCTTACAAATCCTACACCGGGCTCAATGATTCTTAGTATCCTTTAATCGTGGTCAGGACTATTTCAGACATCGGTGATGTAGTTATTCCCACAGCAGCATAATCTCAGAAAGTTCAATGTAACAGGAAAACTAGTTTCTTTTCAGCTTAATGGATTAACCCTCACCCAGTCACTCAGACAAAGTAATGCCTCACACTTTTTCCCTTTTCACTGTTTCCAGTCGTACAAAAGTAACACTCAAAGGACTGATTCATTCAACAGAAGCAGACTGGGTCCACAGAGGAGGAGGAGAAATGGACGGATGGAGGAACTTCAAATGATTAGAAAATGAATGAATGATGAAAATATCAATATATTTAGATTCCTGCTAAAATAATCTCTTGTTAATTATCAGACAATGCGCCTCCTGGATGCTGGAGCATGTCCTCTAGTGCTGATGGAGTCTGCCTCAGGTCTGAAATAAACAGTTCCTGATCAGATCTAGACTTTCATTTGATCTACTCCTCTTTCAGGTCTGAACTCTGAATTGTTAAACACAGACGCAGTATAGAAAGTATTCACACCTGCTCTTTGTTTTGAGTGATTTCTCATCAGCTGTCATTTGTTACAAACACTCACAGATTCATCCACACTGTGGGATTATGAACCAGCTTCAAACACTGCAGACTGTTCAGGTCACACAACTACCCGGGGATGTCATGAGAAGGCCTTCAGAGTTTTTCACCTCTCTTACTTTATTTTCAGTTCTTCAGAATGTTTTCCTCTCTGTTTCATTTTGCTTTCTTACTTTGTATTGCTTTCATTGTTGCACTTCAGCTCTCTGTTCTCAGTGTCCTCTCAGTTATGTTATTTGGGTTAATCGTCATATTGACTATGCCCTTGTGTCTCACGGTGTCAGGCCATGTTAGGGTTAAGTTCTATAGAGTAACATATTTTTGCATGTTTTTGCAAAAAAACGTACAATACACAGTGCAATACCATTACCACGTTAACATCATTGTATACATCTCCTTCATTCCCAGCACTTTTGTACATAGGTAATTCTAACTAATCTGTGCTTCTGAATATACTTAGAATTACTATTTAATTTAATTTAATTTAATTTAACTTTATTTTATTTTATCTTATTTTATTCTATTTAATCTGATCTATATTTTATTTTATTTTATTCATATTCATATTCATATCTTATTATATTCCTTCTTCTATTAATATCTAACTTTCTTTCATACTGTTTATAAGAGCTCTGTAATGCCTGAATTTCCCTCCCCGGGATAAATCAAGTATTTCTGATTGTGATTGTCAAAGCTCACTGCACGCTCATATTCTAAAAGAAAAAGATTTGTCCACTTTAAAGACAAAGTGCTAAAGTTCCAGGACAACATGAAGATAATATAGGTTTTAAGCTTAAACACTGAGTCAAATTCATAGACTGTATAAAATATGGACGTAGAATCTGACGTCACCCATCTGTTTCTGAAGAGCTGTTTTGAGACCAATCGGCTGCAGCAGCCATATTGCTTCTGTGGAGCCAGTGTGACGTAAAGAGGCGGAGTTTGAGCCTCCTAGCCAACAGCTGCAGTGTTCCCACAGGCAGCTGTGCCTCTCATTGGAAGACTAGTAATCTCAATATCTTTGAAATTGCCGCTTTAGAAAAAAATTCACCCCCCTCACAGTGAGAGGACATCAAGAAATGAGCTATTCAGACTACACTCATCTTTTGAACCAGACTGTAAACATGTTTATTAAAGCTGTAAAGATCGTCTTTTTCCCATTCATGTGTATGTGACTTCTGGTGCTTCCGGAGCCAGCCTCAAGCGGATCCTCGATGAACTGCAGCTTTTAACACTTCCGCATTGACTCATATTTTTAGACCGGAGGTTGCTGCTTGGTCAAATTAAGCACAACAACTACAAACTGTAGGGTCATACATTTACAGAGTGGAGGATTTTTTAAAGCAAAAACACCCCAAAACTTCACTGTTTCCTTTAAATATGATGATCTTTTCTTTTTCTTAATCTTTAATGATAGAAAACAAACTAGTTTAACAACCATGGTATTTTGTGATGTGTTATTGTGGTATTTATCCCTGATTCATAAAACATAAATACAGCAGAGTTAATCTTTCTCCCTGACCCCTCACTGACATGACAGGTGAGGGTTTGTATCTGCTCGTCTTCCTTTCAGCTCATCCACACTTCATGAATGTAACGGATGTAAGAACCATTACAGTGACGAGTAAGAGTCAAAGGTTACCTTCAGCGAAGTCCTGAGCATCATGGAAGTCGATCTGACGCAGGCCCCGATCTCCTACAACCAGGTCGTTCTTAGTGCCACACAGGTAGATCTTACAGTGCTGCAGACACACACACACACGCACACACACACAAACATGTTTTTAACTTACACTTTGAAGTTATACTTCAACTATTAAACTGTTCAAACCTCTGGAAGGTGAGTTAAAGTGTGTTCAGAATACAAGCAAACCTCCTTTATTACCAGCCAAAGGAAACAATTGGAAAAGAAGCTCTAACTTAGAGTGAATAGAGAAAATCTACATCATAAAAGTCTATTAGTGCGTCCCTGTACACATTCAGATCTGTCCGTTTCTTTGCATCAACCAAGAGGAAGACAAACATTACCTTCCAAAAACGTGCTCAGCATTTGGTCTCAATACATCTTCAGAAACGACTTTGTAATAGTAATGAAATGATGAATCTTTAAAGATGTATTCTCTTGTGATCTTTTCATCAGATATTTTCTGCTTTAAATCCAAACATTGTCACATTTTTAGACCACAGTGTATTCAAGCTAACTTTCTTTGTGTTCAGATGATGTTCTGCATGAGAGGAGATTTTTCTCCTACTTGTCTTTCATTGTTACAGTTTTTTCATTCATAGAATTAGGGTATCAAAATTTAAAATTAGCTCTGTACCAAAACTTGGGTATCCATTTTATATGAACATAACAACCATTTAGGCTGCACAGAGGCCACAGTGACACACAGCAGGGAACAGGACAACACATCACACACTTTGACCTCTGCAGCTGAAGTGGAAAGAAGCCGTGAAGTCACAGAGCAGGGAACTGTCTCTAAGTAAAAGTAATAATTATTAATAAATAAATAAATAAATAAACAAATCTAATAATAAATAATATAATACGTCTTTATGACAAAAGGCTAGGTTACATTAACTCCAGAAATGCTCTCTTACTTCCTCACAGTTCTGCAGCTCCTTCACCCAGAAGCGAGCTCGCTGGAAGCTGCTGCTGTCAGTCAGATCTGAAAGACAAAGAAAGAACAAAGCACAGCTAGATTTAGTCACCAGCATCAGTCTGCTATCGTTTCTACAGATGTGTTATGTCTGTTAAATATCACATCATGCAGAGACAAGAAGGCTGATATTCAAACATCATCATCCATAGAAAACATCCAGACCATGTCTTCACATTTCAGAGTTTCTGAGACTCTCATGAAACTCTGATCACATGACTCCAACAGGGTCTAAATGACTAAAAGAATCAACCCGCCCTGAACACGACACAGAATCAACAGAATGGGAAACATTCATAACATGAAGCTTTGTGAGTAATACACTGGGAAATGCCATCAAGCTGTTTCCTTAGTGACAAAGTTCCTCAATGTGGAAAAAAACAGAAACACAGACAGATCAAAAAAACTGCATGGAGCAATAAAACCAGGACCTGATAAAGGATCCGGTTTCAGTTCTTTTAGCACTCCAAGCACACGGAGGAATAAATCTAAGCATCCTTTAAAACCTGCTGAAGCTGATCACTGCAGCTCCTGAGTGGACATCATGTCCTCACTGAGACAGCACTGAACAAACTGAAACCTTACACTGGGTGACATTTAGAGGAGGGGCATGTCATCTGCAGCTCTGCTACTGTGGCAGCTAAACAAAGAGTCTGAGAGGAGTCCACTGAAATGTTAAAACAAGGAGAGCAGGGAACATTTTGTGAGCTGGATAATGAGCTGACAGCATCCATAAAGAGAATCCAAATACAAGAAGCGGCAGCTGCAGAAAAGTCTGTTACCTGTTTAAAATAACACAAAACATGACCACCTCATGGACTCTGCTCTATATGCACATCTGAACGGATGTGTAGAGAGGGAGCGAGAACAGAGGTGGAGGAGAGACAGAGAGAAAGATATGTAGATCAACAGATGGACATGGATGCATCAGTAAAGAGGGGGGTGAATGGAGATAGGTACAGATTAGACAGACAGACAGACAGACAGACAGACAGACAGACAGACAGACAGACAGACGAGTTCAGGGTGAACTATCGATCCCCCCATCAGACTCTCTCCTGAAAGATGTTTAGAAACAGTGGTGGTTTACCGTAGCAGACGATGGCTGCTCGGGCTCCTCTGTAGTAGATTCTGCTCATAGCTTCATAACGCTCTGATCCTGCCGTGTCCTGAGAGAGACAGAGGAAAGAACGTCTGAGCTCATCTACAGGAAATGAAGACCGGGTCAAAGAGGAAAAAGAAGACACCAGAGTGCTAACTAACTAACTGCTGTCTGTTTGACTTTATTTGTTTTTGTACATAGTCCACATTCCTACAACCCCCCATCCAGGCTTTAAACGCCCTGTAATCCTCTGAGGGGAAACCTCTGTGGCTCAAAGCTAATTTGCCCACACACCTATAAAGCTCTGGACTGCTAAGAAGATAAAGAATGGGTGGGGAAATAATAATAAAGAAGAGTCATGTCTTTTTGAATGTCTTTAAAGCTAAAGTTACCTTCATGAATCATTTTAGTGAGGTTTTTTTTGGTAGCGACTCCTTTTTGTTCTTGTAAATCCTCATAAACTGAAGAGCATCCAGATCAAATGAAGCTAATTCAAACAGACTCTTACATTAACTTCATCCTGAGTGCTTTAAGCTATACCAGAACTCTTGGTGGAAACATACATGAAAAGACCCCAAATCTTTTGTTGTTCCCTCCTCCTTCCTCTGATCTGTGAAGATGGCGTCCTCCTTTGAAAGGGACCCAATCAGATGTAGATATCTAAGGCTAAGAACTACCATGTATTTGGGAAAACCTGCACAAAGCCTCTCCTGCTAAAAGCCTCATCATTTCCCTCAAGTGATGTCTCTGGATTTAACCGAGTCTGAAGACTACCAGTCTGAAAATGAAGACAGTCTGGGGGCCTGAAGTCTCAAAGAAGTCAGCTTACTGGATCTTATGGAGCCCACTTCTCATCTCTGATTGAAGCTAGCAGCTCAAGGCTACACTGGCAGCTAACAGGGACACATACCGAATGTTGCATTGTGGGTATTGTAGTCTGCAGGTTTTAATGAGATAATTGTATCCTTTTTTAACTGTCTGTCCAACAAAGTAAAGCGTTCCATGTGAAGTCTGTGTAGAGCTGGTTTCATTTTTAAGCTGCTGCACACGTTTCCTCCTGAAAGACCATAAACATGTCGCAGTGTTGGGCTTCCACTGATGCATGTTTTTAGGCTTTAAATAATTTAGCACACAGACTCAGAATGAATATCAGGCACATCTAACTCACCCATATTCCCAGGGTGATCACTTTCTCTCCCACCTGGATCGGTTTGGCAACAAAAGCAGCTCCGATAGTCTGTCAGGGAGAGACAACAGGTGCAGAGAGGCGTCAGACACGGGGATGGGGATGTTGGGAGTCCCTGCAGACTGCAGGTTCTCTCAGTCCTCCCCTAATAAAATCAGCCCATCACATTCTCCTCTGCTAACATGGAGCTTACACTGAAACTTGCAATGAGTCTGATTGGGTCACATTTTAATTCCAGCTGGCAGAGTTTGTGAGGAATCAGCAGTTTGTTTGTTTGTTTGTTTGCTTGTTTGTTTGTTTGTTTGTTTGCTTGTTTGTTTGATTAGAAAATAAAGACTAAAAGTAGACAAAGATCGTTCGTCTGAACTCGTGTTAGTGCTGTTTTTGGTTTCAGTGATCTAAGCTCAGGGAATATAAACATCTGGTCATACAAACATGTTAAGGTTGTTCAACATTAATCCCAGCAGCTGTTCATACAAACACTTTCACACACACACATCAGTCCTCTCTCATTTTCCTGCTGTTTATGGTCTCAGTGGATTCTCTAGAACTACCTGTCTGTGTGTGATGTGTTGATGGCTAAAGAAGGAGACCTTCAGTTATCAGGCCCCTCTCCTTTGGAATCTTCTACCAGTCAGGGTCCGGGAGGCAGACACCCTCTCTACTTTTAAGAGTAGGCTTCAAACTTTCCTTTTTAATAAAGCTTATAGTTAGAGCTGGATCAGGCTTGGACCAGCTCTTAGTTATGCTGCTATAGGCTTAAACTGCCGGGTGAACTGACACACTGACACACTGGGATCCTAGCTCACCCCCTCCACCCAACCCCCTCATCACTTACTTTAACTCTCCCTGTCCCATTAAAGTTACTAACCATAGACCTTTCTGGAGTCCCTGAGCTCCCTTGTCTCGTAGGTTCCTCCTCTATCCCTCTTTTCAGACCCAACTCGGTGGAGGCAGATGTCTGTCTAACATAAGTCTGGTTCTGCTCGAGGTTTCTGCCTGTTAAAGGAAGTTTTTCCTCTCCGCTGTAATTAGCTAAATACTGTGTGGTCCAATGCTCATGGTGGATTAAGGTGGGGTCAGACTGAGTCTGATCCTGTCTTGGTGTTGGGTCTCTGTTCATAATTTGACATAGAGTGGTCTAGACCTGCTCTGTTTGTAAAAGAGTCTTGAGATAATGTTTGTTGTGATTTTGTGATTTTGATTATTAGTATATGTTTACAGTTAGGGCTGGGCGATAATTCCATAACGATAATTATGGTGATATAATTTTACTCAATATAAATATAACAAATGTTCCATAAAAAATGTATATAAATAAACCTGTAATTGCACCACCCAACCACTTGAAAGGGAGGTTAACACCCAACATTAGACAGACGAAGAAGACTGCATTGAACAGCCAATCATGTTGCAGGGTTAGAGGTAGGCGGGGCTTAAAGGCATTTGGAGAGGAATGTAAACACAGTTGGGACGAGCCACAGCGACACTGAAGAAAATTCAAAACCTAGCAGCTCAAAGCAGAGTCGTT
The DNA here is from genome assembly GCF_009762535.1 of Notolabrus celidotus. NCBI lineage: Eukaryota > Metazoa > Chordata > Actinopteri > Labriformes > Labridae > Notolabrus > Notolabrus celidotus. Next base: position 38,565,808 of record NC_048276.1, on the reverse strand, counting down.
AGTCTGACACTGAGTCGACTCTGTGTTAACTATTAACTTCATACACTTCATTAAATCTACTTTCAGGATGTGGGGACACTGTAAAAACCCCAAACTAATAAAGTGTTTCTGTCTTTTTTTTAGTAAACAAATCTCATCAGACTTAATCTAAGCCACATTTTCTTTACACATACAGACCCAAAGTTCTAATTTTAAGTCTGGAGTCCAGATCTTCTTACACTGGCACAAACTGGAGTTATTTATTCAAATGATTGTAATCGTTTTGAATGGTTGTTTGTTTTCTGATATGCCTTAGACATGGAATCTAGTGCACTTTTAAAGTAGTGTGCTTTCACTCCTATGTGTTCTTTCATGTTACATCTGTTTTATAATTCTGCATGTCATGATCTGATATCTCACTGGCTGCAAAACAAATTTACCTACAGGTACAAGTAAAGTAACCTGAACCTGAAACCTGGAAATGACTTATTGTAAGATCTTAAACGCCAAAACTGAGGTCTGAATTCCTTGAAATGAGTAAAAAAAATATGTTCCAATGGGGTAAGAAATCTTTACTTATCAAGTTTCTTGATTCTAGAATTAAGTCTTCATTTTAGAAAGTTCGGAAGTACATTTTTCTTACCCTAGTGGCAGAATTTTCAAGCAATTCGGGTCTGATTTTTGATGTCTAACATCTTAAAATTAGACACTTTTCTGGATTTGTTGGTTTAATATGGCTTATCTGAAGTCCGATTTTGTACCAGAACACGTGCTTAGTTTTGAGTCTTTGCAGTGTAAATAAATCAAGTTAGCAAAATAACCACAACCTAAGAAAAACAAGAATCTACAAACTAAAACTTCACAAAAATCTCATCTTCCATTAAAGACCTGCTTCCTGTTAGCACCGTCAGAAATGATGGATTCAAGAAGTTCATCAGAAACTAAATCCAGATACAAACTAACAGACTGTCTGGTTTCTTAAACTTTCACTCAGGAACAAAAATCTGACTTCAAGTTTAAATGAAATATATTGTGCTATTATTGTGATAATTATCAATATCGACTGATGTTAAAAAAAATATTGTGATAACATCTTTTTTTATATAGCCCAGCTCTATTTACAGTAATCCATAACATTTCTGATTGCCTGCATAGGTAATAAAATGTATTTTATATTAAAAATGTAAAGGCTGAAGGAGTCAGGGTATAAGAGTAATCACTGCAGCACTTCATGCAGAGTTATGAAAACATGGTGAACTCTCAGACCGGACACATGACAGGCATGCTTCATACGCTTCAAATCTGACACCCAAGAAGAAATGTTTGTTTAATGCAGAAACGGCTTTATGATATGCACTGAAACATCACTGCAGCCCTGGTTTTTAATAAGTCATTTTATGGTCAATATGATCATAAACTTCAGCCTCTATGACCACACTCTCCCCGAGGGTCTGTGTAATAATACCGTCTTTCATCTCTCTGCAGCGTGTAAAGAGCAAATCAGCAACGGCCTGACATGGAGAGAGGAGCAGAGCAGCTGACACTCACGTTCTGATAGGGGCCGACCAGGAAGCGATGGTGAACGTATCTCTCCACCAGGCTGGTCTTCCCTACGCTCTCCTTTCCCAGCATCACCACTTTGGCGTCCACACGCATTGCACTCATAGTAACTGAGATGAGACGAGCCCGGGACGAGACCATAGGGACAAAGAGAAGACAGGGGGAGTTAATGTAAACGCTGCTCTGTGTGCTGAGACAGTAATAGAGGAAATAAACAACAACAGTGATGTCATAAATACTTCTTCACTTTGGTAAGAACAGAAACTGTATCTGTATACTTCATCTCAACATCTCCATCAGTATCATCATTAAATCTGAGCAGGAATAATGTATTTCTACACATCAGGGATCCAGTGAACTACACAGTCACCTCTTCATAACATTGCTTCATAGATCTAAAGATTTCATACTTGTGAAACCAACATGCCATCACCACAATGTAGTGTTTCCCTTATAACTGTGACTTAGGACTGTCATTAAAGAATACGTCAAACTGAGGGTACCAGCCTTTTGGAGGTGTTAAAGTGATCTTGTAATTAAAGAAGCAAAACCACTGTGGAGACTATCACAAGTAGAAGTGTGATCACTTCAACCTTTTTATCAGTTTGAATAGTCTGCAGAGTGTTTCCTTGAATGTTTAACCTTTCTTTATTTATCTTTTTCACAGATATGTTGATTAACATTTTGTTAAATGCAAACAACACAAAACCAAGACAGTACACAGACAGTGACACACAACAACAACAACAACAACAATAATAGTACAGAATATATTCAAATTGAAATGATATAGAGAAGTGTATACAAATTGGTATGTATAAATAAATAGCAAAATAAAGTAAATAAATAAATCAAATAAAAACTAGAAAAATAAATAAATTGTCATTGGTCAGTCTGCCGCCCTCAACATCACTTTTGAAAATTGCCAAAATAGGTAATCACCTAATCAGGGATCTCAGAGAGGTCCAGCTCCTGCAGATACTTAAAGAACGAGTCCTACATCCTGTGAAGTTCCCTCAGGGAGCCTCTCTCACCTTATTTTATAACATTATACAATGTACAATGTACTGTCAGTAACCAGGATAACGGCCCTACTTAGGACCCTTTGTGACCACCTGAACAAACCCACCACTGTTACAGGCTTATATTTCCTAACACTTCCCCAGTCTGGTAAGAACTGAAGAAGCCTTTGGGAGGAGAGGAGACACGTCTTCACCAAGTCCAGTTACCTTACGGATCAAGCTTTGAATTATCTGATTACTTATTTCTGTGTTGACGCTCAATAGAAGGAGTAAATGTTTCCTAATAATCTGATATATGCAATTGGGTTGAAGGTAGCTGTGAATAAGCATTGGATATAAATACTTTGTTTCTTCTGTAGTGAAATCTTTGACTATGACAGGAGCAATAATCATTATGTAAGCTGTTACTACACCACTACTAGACCACTGACTGTCTTCTGTTGTTTGGGTTCTTCTATGTCTCAGCACTTTGTATCCCTTGTTTTAAAGGTTTTATATTTATCAAGTTATTATCAATAATAACATCTAATAGGTAAACAAAGTATTTACATATTGTCACCTGCCACCAGCCTTAACTGCTCTAATGAGGCCCCAACACTCCAATGAGTGAGTGAATTAAAGACAAACCCAGCTCCCACTTTCACTTTGTGGTTTACTCTGTTTACTGTGAGTGTGAGAGCTGAGAATCACACGGTGTGATTTCATCCTGTTTAAATGCTGCTTTGCCTCGTTACCCTATCAGTGACTGTTGTATTAAACAAACCACACACATAAAGTATCCTGTAACATAAAGTATGTGGTTTCCCCCCCTGAACAAACCTGTCATAACTGTTAGCCTCACAGAGACGTTAGCTTCTGCTTGATCAGGGAGGTCCCAGCTAACCTAGCTAACTTCACACCAAACACAAGCTCTCAGACTCACCTGCTGGCTATCTGGACTCAGAAACTCTGTGTACACATCTGATCCTCTGGGAGCAGGGGCCAGTCTGGGGCTGTCACCCGAGTCTAACGAACCTGTCTTCAAGCACACACTGTAACAGGCAAACTGCTTGTCATCTCTGCCCAGCCTCGCTCCGCCGCCGGTGAGTGGCAGCTCGCTGGAAGCACACGTTACTGCCTCTGTGCGCAACGGAACTCTTCAGTTAACGTGTAGAACGGAAGAGATAAGATGAGGAACCGGAGGGCTGGAGCGAGCTGGATCCGCTCAAACCCTGTCAAGACAGCTGACGGAGATCAGCTGGTCGAGGTCAGAGCTGTCAGACGGTTCTGAGGTGGAAAACACTCCTCCGAGCTTTGTTTGTTTGGGTGGGAACCAAAACGCGACAGAGCCTCTTTCCAGGACCGGAAGTGCCCCGGTTTCACGGGACACTGCCGGATGGAGCTACCGCAGTTTCTATTTTTCTAACTTAACTTTCATTTAAATACTGAAATAGTAAATTAAACAATATGCAGTTAAAGTTAACAATAAATAAAAATATATATATATATCATCACTGTCATACCTCATATTGTTTTAATCAGAAACGTGACACACATCTTTTCTAATGTCAACACAGGCTAAATGATATGTCTATATTTAAGTATGAAGGTGTTCCATGATAAAAACAAGAGGGGCAAACATTCACAGTACATTTCATCATTTCAATAAAATTATACTACTTCAGTGCCCCACTGTCGCTCATAGACTGTAAATAAGGCTGTCGCTCTGCACAAATAGCTTCTTATAATATACTTTTCCAAAGAAGGCAAACAAGATAAGGGCATCCTGGGGCACAATGGCCTTTGAATAATTACAATTTTCCATCTCCTTTGATTTTTGATAAAATACAAAAGTTGTAACAAGCATTTTCGGCAGGCATCTCCATTGAAGAGTCAGTAAGTATATGAACTATAACCCTTCATGAGCAGTAATCACATTTGCAGCTCTACACTTTAACTTTCTCACGTCTTGTTTTCTCCTCAGGTTGGTCATACAAAGGTTTTCAGATATCCTCACATTTGTTTAGAAACTATTGAAACTGTGGAAGATTGAGGAATCTAACACTTTTAATTATTGGGGAAGGTGAAACCTCTCCAATACAATGCATGTAAATGTAGACTCAATATGAAGATAAAAACTAACAAACACAAAGCATTTTTATCATTAAAAAACAATATAATATGAGTTCAGAAGCATATATTACATTTACAATACATTAATAAAATGATCATAAAACACACATATAAAGAACAGGTATTAGGGTATCTGACCTATACAAGAGCACACTCACACTGTTCAGATTAAAAACTATATTATACACAGAGGAATCAATAATTAATTAATTGATCCAATCAAGAGCACTTATCACCAAGAGTTGTTTTTGTTTTGTTATGTATTCTGTAACAAAATTGTGTTTATGTAACTGATAAGTTGATCAACAGAAATAGACAAAAGTTCTGATAAACAATTCTGGTATTTTGTCATTAAAAGAGTAACAACACCAAGACAAGCAAACACAGTTTACCATCTACCAAGAGAAGCGAAGCAGGAAAGGTATATATATACTGTGTGATATTATTAATTTAATAAAATAGTAGGAAGTATAAATATGCTTAGATACAAACATTTATGGTATAATGTAGAGTGGGCAGGTTATTATAGCAGACTGGAACCCTGCCAGGGTGAACAGGACCTCAATGGGAAGAGGAGGTGTCTTGTCTCACTCTGATGGGGTTCCAATGCCACTTGTAATGTGGCTGCTTATTGCTTATAAGAAATCAATGATTAACATCGACTATTTATTTGGAAATAACTAAACTGATTTAAAAATCTTCCAGTGAAAATGTACCGTAACACTTGCAGTTTGAGCTTCATCCATAGATGTTTTGCTCTGTAGACTTCTTAAGCTTACTTAATTGTTATTACTAACATTAAACTGAAGGTGAAGTTAAACCCTTACCATATCTGAACTGGTAACTCTCAAGCTTTAAATCTGTTAAGTTTTTTCCAACCAATTGTGGACATGACTACAGTGAATCCACCAGAGAGTAATTCCAGCCCCGCCCTTGGTAACAGTGTCTTCTTCTTAACAACTGTCTGCTGTAGAGAAACAACAGACTGTTGCTAAGGAGTAATGACCAATAAGAATACAGTATTTAATTATGCCATGTTATAATAACTAATGAGTCAAATTATGAATGTAATATTTGACAAAAGTGTTACCGACCAATACCGACTGATGATAATGGAAAGAAAAGATAGAACTAGAGAATAGTAAAACAGTTATGCACATTATGATAATAATAATAATAATAATAATAATAATAATAATAATAATAATAATAATAAAGTTTATTTATATAGCACTTATCAAAACAGACATTACAAAGTGCTTTACACCATAAAAAGCCAACAATCATAAAACAAAGCATGAAAGGGAGACACATTGAACTAGCAAGACAATTTAATGGGAAAAACTTAAAGGAACGGGCTGAATAAAAGAGTAAAACATAAACTACTAAAAACAATTAAAACAATTAAACAATTAAAAACTAGTAAAACTACGGAAGAGGACGAGGGCCACCAGAGAAATTTAAAAAAATTTGATTTTCGAGAAAGAAAACTCGAAATTTACGAGGTTGATTTCTCACAGATTTACTTCTTTAAAAATTCGAAATTTGGAAGTTTTTTTTCTCGAGAATCTACGACTATATAAAATCGGAAATATTCTGTTTTTCTCGAAAATTCTAAGTTTTGTATTTCTCAGGTGGCTCTAATATTCTTCCGTAGTAAAACAAAGAAATACAGAGGAGTGAATAAAGACAAACACACAGTCTATGGACAAACATGAATAAAAGTCAAATAAAAACAAACGTAGAATCATGGATAAAACATAATGTTACAATGAGGCCTTCAGATAAAGACATGTTTCCAGCTGGGATATAAAAGCAGACTGTGTGTGATGTTGCTCTCTGATTATCTCCTCTCCTGTTTTCTTAGACAGTGTGTGAGCACTGTTTTTTGGCACGCTGCTGCTTCTGGAACCTGATTGGTCGACACAGTGTTCTATGCCCCCGAGGCTGCTGCTGTGATTGGTGGAGGCTTCATCAGCTCCACCAGTCCCACCCAGCTCCCAGTCACGGACAGAGAGAGAGAGAGGACCCAACATGGCTGAAGCGGAGGGAAGCGAGCTAACTTCTGGAGGGATCTTTCAGGAGATCTTCACCTCCCCTTTGAATCTCACGCTGCTCAGCCTGTGTCTGTTCCTGCTCTATAAGATCTTCCGAGGGGACAAACCCCCGGAGCTGGGCGAGGTGGAGCCCCCGCTACCCAGACTGAAGAAGAGAGACTTCACCCTCGCAGACCTGAAGCCCTACGATGGTCTGGAGGACCCAAGGATCCTCATGGCTGTCAACGGGAAGGTGTTCGACGTGACCCGGGGCAAGAAGTTCTACGGACCAGGTACGTGAACGTTACCGGGCAGAGCTTTGTGAAGGTGTCGGTTCGACCTGTTCCAACCTATTTATACAGTCTATGGTTCCAACCGTTCCAACGTCCATCTCTGGGACAGACGTCACGTCATAAACGGCAGCCTGCCCGAGGCGGCCGTTTGGGCTAACACTCTCTCTTTCTCTTTAAGTCTTTTTACTGACATAAGTATTAAATAAAAGTCTCCATAAGTTCTATCTGTTAACTTAACGACTGAAACTGGAGGCGACGCCACACCCCCTTCAGTTAGAGAGCTAAGATCCCGTTTCACAACAGAGACTGGATCCTTGGAACCAGAGATCGTCTCTGACTGCAGAGGAGTTACCCGGTGGTTTAAATCATATATAAATATAAAGATAAATCAAGTCATTTGATTCTGGAAGAACAATTAAGAGTTAAAAACAACAAACAAAAAAGACAAAAAATAAATCAAGAAAAGTATTAAATACTATCACATGTTTGGTGTCTGTTTATATCTGTGTGTGTGTGTGTGTGTGTGTGTGTGTGTGTGTTTGTGTCTCCAGTGTTAGTTAACATAAGAGTTGTATGCCTGTGTCATTGTTTTCTTTCCTGTAGTATTAGTGTTTGATGTGTTGTGTCTTACGCTCTGACTCGGGCCAAAAGGACAGTATTCTATGATCTTTTATTTGTCTCCTGCAGAATCTGGGAGTATATCATTAATCAAACTAATAATTCAGCCGGCTCCATGTTTCAAGAGTAGAGTGAAAAGTGGAAGGACTGGCTCCCCTGAAAGACTTGTCTTAATTTGTAAACTCTGCAATAAGAATCTGCAATGTCATGCTTCACAGTGACGTTTCTGTTTCCGGGAAACCCTGACAGTGTGAGACCTCTGTGTTTTTATCAGATCTCAGGCCGTTACCTCTGCTGCCTGTAACCTCTGACCAACATGATAACTCACTCTGTCATGAACACTCTGCACAGTGCACAATCAACCCTGAAGCTTTAAAAACCAAATCTGACTGATCACAGAGAACCAGCTCTCTGTGCCCTCATCATGTTATTATGACTGCTTTACTTTAGATTCTTAATGCTAAACAAAACTTAATGTCTCAGATGTGAAGTACTGTCTTAAAACTAGCTCCCATTTAAGAGCTTTATTTTTAAAACAGCTTGAATAAACCCTGATTTTCTATTTAAGTAGTATGGATGAAAGCATAACAAAATCGTCTCTCTTCTTTCTATCCTAATGCAGACTAAATGCCTGTCTGTTTATTTTCACCTTCCTAAAGACCCCTTAAAACAGGGGTTCCAAAACCTTTCAGCCCTCGACCCCCAAAATATAGGTGCCAAAGACTCGTGACCCCCACTGTCCCTCAAAGTGATTTAATGTGTCTTCATTTAGCTGGTCTGCAGAAAATGACCCTACCTATATGAGCATGTGTCTGTGTTTCCTGTGCTGTTATGAATGAACCTGCTGCTACTGATGCTTTTGATCATTAACTGTTCACTAACTCTAAACTTAGGAGTCACCTGGAAACAAAGAAAGGCAGGAAACTCATTACATTTTATATTTTAAAGGTTTTATTTCAAGGTTAGCTACTATTTTTGTTGATATTTTTACTATGATGGGTAAAATGTGTTATTTTTTGATAACTTTTGTCATTCAACTTATTTTAATAGCATTCTTTCAGTATTTCTTTGTTCACCAGAAGTTAACAAATTATATATATATATAAGTAACACAAAACCAACAATGAAGTAGAACAAATGAAGCAAAGTGTGGGTCGGGACCCCATACTTTGAGAACCCCTGCCTTAAACCATCTGGATGAATAAAAGTCTGCCTGCAGCATTCACATAATGACATCAGGAAAAAATAGTTTCATGATGTATTTTTTGAATTAAAAGAGTAATTATGTTATTTGACCTGTGATGTGAAAGGTTAGCAGTGGTGTAGAATAGGTCAGTTCTAGCTTGAGATCAACATCAGGGTACCTGAGAGAAACTCCTCTGAGAAACTTAATGTGAAACATCGGTCAGCTGTCCATAGATTAGGGCAGGGGTTCCCAAAGTGTGGGTTTGGACCCCCTGAGGGGGTCGCAATATCTATCAATCATTCAATCAATCAATCTTTATTTGTATAGCGCCAAATCACAACAAACGTTATCTCAAGACTCTTTTACAAACAGAGCAGGTCTAGACCACTCTATGTTAAATTATGAACAGAGACCCAACACCAAGACAGGATCAGACTCAGTCTGACCCCACCTTAATCCATCATGAGCATTGCACCTCACAGTATTTAGCTAGTTACAGCGGAGAGGACAAACTTCCTTTAACAGGCAGAAACCTCGAGCAGAACCAGACTCATGTTAGACAGACATCTGCCTCGACCGAGTTGGGTCTGGAAAGAGGGATAGAGGAGAATAAGAGAGAGAGGGAGCGGTGATAGTGATGAGACGAGTCGTAGAAGCTGCTGCCGCTGGAGTCCAGCACGTCCGTATCAGCTGGAGTCTGGAACGTCCACAGCAGGAGGACGTCTACGGCAGCTCAGAGGAACCTACCTCTGGGGCACACAGCCCCCAGAATGTTTTTCTCTTTTTTTAGTAATCTAAAATCACATATTTTACCCAGAATTGTAGAAAATATTGTCAAAGATAACGGTTACATTTGAAATAAACCTTGCAAATAAAAATGTTGAGTTAGTTTTCTGCAGTTGTATTTGTTGCTGGATGACTCCTGAGGTCAGGGTTATTTAACAGTTCATTAACAGAAGCATCATTAGCAGCAGGTTCACTCATAACAGCACAGGAAACACAATCAGTTTGAGGGACAGTTGGGTCGCAAGTCTTTGGCACTTCTATTTTGGGGGTTGTGGGCTGGAAAGTTCTGGAACCCCTGGATAAGTGTACTGTTGTTGCTGGTGTACTTTGAAATGACTTGTTGTGTCTTCACTCTCCTGCAGAGGGGCCATACGGAGTGTTTGCAGGCAGAGACGCGTCCAGAGGTCTGGCCACGTTCTGCCTGGAGAAGGAAGCTCTGAAGGACGAACACGACGACCTGTCCGACCTGAACGCCATGCAGCAGGAGAGCCTCTCTGAGTGGGAGACTCAGTTCACAAGTGAGTGTGTGAGATGTGACGGCATCAAGTTTAATACCATGATAACTGGTTATATCACAAATAATCGTTATGGTTAGTGGTGAAATGTTTTTTAAGTGTTTTAATCATCAACCCTCTCTAAAGGAACAATACACCGTATGACGATGGTGGACTCTGCTGAATCCTGAACTTTAGATGAAAGTTAAAACAGATTCTACTTATCATAGCTTGTGTTACCACTGAATGTATTTGAAACGTGTTGGCGTGTGTTCAGATTATTTCATCACCAGCTCTGTGAGCAGGTTGTTGATTTAAAACAAGAACTAACCTTTAGAGCGTGCAGGGCTTCATTTAAATAAACACACACTTGTGACTAGGATGCACCGAAATGAAAATTCTTGTCTGAAACCAAAAATGAGGAAACCAAGGCTGAAAACCGAAACCCTGAAATAAATGATTATGCCAATTATTAGTACCTTTAGTGCATTTCTGGCTCTGACTGTGTACTAACCTCACTAACATCAAAGATCTCATTGAACATATCAGACAACGAGGGTGCATGCCCCTCGTCTGGTTCAGAGGGACCAGTCCTTTTTTCTGCGCTCTGTTCTCCTTCTCCTGCACTGTGTGCTTCTCCACATCCAAATAGATCTCAGTGAAACGTGTGCTGACAGACTCTAAGAGTGTACTTGTCATTGTTTGCACACCGTGCTCTTTCTCAACCTCTTTGCTTAGAAGATGCTTTAGTGCTGCAGTTAAAGGAAGAACAGATGCAGACATGTTGGTCCTTATCCAGACAAGCGCGGACTGGCCACCGTTTTTGCTCGTGTCATCACAACATTCTGTTTCAGCCGTGTTGTTTCGGTGATAAAAGTCTAAAATTTTGGGTGGCTCTTAACTTGACTCCCTATCTAATAACGGATTTGAATTAAAGCTTTAATGGTCTTTCTTCATTTTCTTTTTCTGTCATTTCAGCGAAGTACGACTACATCGGTAAGCTCCTGAAGCCTGGCGAGGAGCCCACAGAGTACACAGACGACGAGGAAGGCAAAGACAAAAAGACGGACTAGGATAAGAAAGTGACTGAGAGGGAGACGATGAGAGATGCCTTAATGTTTCTGTGAAGTTTGACGCCTCGTGTTAACACCCCTCAGAGAAAACATGCACACATGCATTCTGATATTTTTGGACCATCACCATCCTGACTGAATTCCATGTTTGAGATTCGAGAGTAAAATGGCATTAACACTTATATATACCCTGTACTGATGTGGAGCCGTATAGTTGTGCTTGAGTTCAGTTAACTTGTTCTTAGACTGATTTATTGACGGACCAATCCAAGGATCTAATGAAACGATGGTTAAACGTCCTGTAGGTTAAAGGTTGCTGCTATCAGCAGCTCTGTTGTATACTTTAATATCACTGATAATGTTATAGCAGGTTGTACACATTCCCTCCATCACTACAGTCGGCTCAGCTCTCATCAAAATGAATAATCTCAGGAAGTTCTGTCATTAAAGATTAACAGAACTGCATTAAGGGACAGGAGCTGGAGCCAGAGGTTAATTTACATAAAAACCTGGTTTGACTATTAAACCTGCACCTGGTCTGATCACAGGTCTCCATAACTCTGCTCAAACAACCTGAGACTCACACACTCATCAAACAAAAACTATCCTATAAACACAAATAACTTCAGTTTGACACTGAGCATTTGAAACGCTTGAACAATCCAACAGAGGTGTGTTCTGTTAGTCTGCTGAACAACATCTCTGCAGTCAGCCAGCATACCTCATCCAGGGAAATGTAAAACTAAGTTCATTTAAAGTTGGACTAAACTTGTATGGAGCCCTTCAATCGTGTTAGATGATATGTTATGTGTGCATAATATTTATAACTGTGTTATAAATGTATAAGCATCTTTAGTCATTCATTCAAATACTGTGGCAGTGGCAACATAATAGAGGGACAAAGGAACCTATACACAGCGTATTTCCACGGATGCAAAATTTACTATGCGATACTCAAGTCCTGCAAAGGTGATCATTTGTATCTTGTGAGCACAAGATGAAAATGATCAACCGATAGGATGTCAGGGGCTTAGTAGATATCAACTTGTATCCACCAAAAGACAGAAGTATCTCACTTTGAAATGTAGGAACGTCGTGATGTTTAATCGACCTATTTGAAATTGAAACTTCATTAGTAAATGCTGCTCAGACTTTCATCACCTGCTCCATGTTTCTGTTTTTCTGCATATTTTCTAACTCCCCTCAAACAACGTGAGAAGTGAAAAGTTAAGAGCCAATTTCAGAACAGTTATTAAAATGAAAACACAGGGCTGTGATTTGCTATAATTTCCCTTTAACAGCACTTAAATCAGATGAGCAGATGTAAAAATCCTCCAATGTTGATGCTGCCTTCTCAGAAACTCTGATACAGCTCAGTTTCAGTACCTTTTCACAAGTAACTGTACCAGCTACATCTACCAGTTGAATCATGTTAGGCTTTCTTCTCTTTTATATGAAGTTTTGTACATGACTAACACAACAAGATGACAATGATGTACAGATATTTGTAACATTAAACCCTTCTTATCTCAGCCATCACCAAAAATGATGCGTCTGATGTTTTGTACGCTTTAGTTTTTGAAGACTAAAGCTCAACATGACAATCCACTCTATTCTATCATCATTAAAAGTCAAGGATTACATATTTAATATCCACTAATTTCCTCTTATCAGTAAAACAAATATACATATAGTGTAGTTTTAGTGTCTGAAATGTGTATTTGTGTCCTGTTCTTTACACAGGTTGAGTTCTGTCCGGTGTTGGACTGAAGGTCAGGAGAGTAATGTGCAGTGATTCTATAAAAACTAAATCTTAGTGCAGAAATGATAAAAAAAAAAACACCCTTTCACATGAAGTACTGTTTGTGTGGTGTTCAGTGCTGAGGTTTATGACTCAGGAGGATAGGAGACATGTTGTAAAGTTCACTGCACAAAGATAAGGCATCACATGGTGGACTAAGAACAAACCAACGCTGGCTCATTTTAGAAAGGAAACTTTTAAAACCGCACAAAACTGTGAGCATCAGTTCTTCCTCCTCCCATCAGGTGGTTTGTTTATAATCTTTACCACACTACATCTGTCACTAAAATGGATCATACATTTGTTGTGAGAGCACAGTAACAGACAGTTTTCGACTTTTTATTTGGTCCTATAAAACTCAACATGTGTACCACACAGCTGTGGCTCGTCAGCTTCCTGCCAGGCTGTGGTGACAGCATACAGTTTGTCATGTTCTAATTAAAACAGCTCAATATGACACTTAAACATGAAGACATTCATATAACAAAACCTTTCAGAATCAGTATTATACCGGTCCAAGGTTTACAAGACCAGCACCCTTTTTGTCCACAAATCTGATTTGCAGAAACTATTAACCCATAAATAAAGTTAAATAAAGTTAGTTATTTAATTCAATTCAGTTCAATTCAATTCAAAGGGCTTTATTATCATGAAAAACATACATTGACATTGCTAAAGCTTAAGTAGAAATAAAACACAAAATTACAAACAATTACAGAATATTAAAGATTCAATGCTAAACTAACAGAGCTGTGTAGTTTTACCTTCTTTTTTTAAGTAAAGTAGAAAGAAAATATATGAATAATATTAATTATAACAACAACAATAATAATAATAATAATAATTACAACAATAATAAATAATAATTTGTATCTGACTGTATTAAGCTTTGCTGTGTTGTATCATCTTTGAATATTGTTTCATGACAAAGCTAAAATGTAGCTTTAAAACAGATTAAACAAGGGAACAGTTTCATAATGCTTGTACAACACAAACTGGTTGTTATAATAAGACTGTTGTAATCCTAAACATTTTTTTTGTAATTAGTAAAGAGGAAAGAAAACATGACGCCTGTCAGCCTTTCATTAACGAATATGAAATGAAACATTTGAGGGGGGAGTTGGATGAATAGCACAATCTGTTAAAATATGAGCAGAGAAAGGCTTCATGCTGCCTCACTGTTCATACAGCACTAACAGGTAAATCCTGGATCTGTAATCCTTGTATTTGGACTCAAAACCCACCTATTTGAAAAGGCTTTTAACACAATTAAATGATTTTTCTTGTTTTTTTTTCTTCTTTTTGCTTCGCTTTCCTTTGCTTATCTGTTGTATAAATATTTTTTGTGTAGTGTCTGAGAGAAACTTGTAAGTGCTTTTATAAATAAAATGTATTATTATTAATAATATTATTGATATTAATAATAATAATGATAATTGTATTTGTAGAGCACTTTTCAAAAACCAAGTTACAAAATGCTTTACATGGGCAGCAAGTCAGGATAAAGAAATAAAACACATTTTAAAAGACACAAATTTGCCCTAAAATAACTCTAAAGGAATACAATTATTTTGAATATATTTCATAAGACAGTTAAATAAAATAAAATAAAATAAAATAATCCGGGAAGGCTCTGCAGTATTATTTACCCATTTGGTTATAAGTCTTTCTCTTACGTTAACTATCTAAATGATTCCCCATCCTGTACTTTGAGTTGCTGGTTTATGGACATTCAGGTGCGACCAAAAGGTATGTGTCAGAAGTGGGATTCGAACCCACGCCTCCATTCGGAGACCAGAAGTCCCGGTATACCGGAAGGTGTATAATCCTTGAGTCTGGCGCCTTAGACCACTCGGCCATCCTGACACGATGATTTTATTGAACGTTATTTATGTCTTTATATTTCACACTCGGAGTGAAACGTTCAGAGCTGTTGTTAAAGGTGCATATATTTCCACCACAGGTATCTGGTGCGGGCTGTGCGTGAGAATATTACGTTAGATGATCTGAAATGTGTGTTTCACTCTTTCACTGCAATTTCACAATCACAACGCACAGGTCCGAGCGGCGCATGCGCGGGATTTAATTGTTACTTCCGGTGTGTGTACGTGCGGCGGCCATATTGCTTTCTATCTTCAAGGGTAACTGAGGCGACCCAGGCTAGGCATCATGTTCCGGTTTGCTAAAGCTGCTGTAAACATCACAGGTAAGGAAACACAGTTTTAAAATGATATTATGTTGTTTTAATGCATTTACTTAAGGTTATTGTTAAACACGAGTCCAATTTATAAAGTACAGGCGCGCCTTTGGAGGCTGACCGAGGCCCATGTGCTAACATCACGGCTAGTCTGCTAACATCACCAACCACCACAACAGACTATCATATCTCAAATACCCGGGTTTATATGTTATCATGTGCCTTAAAGTTAACTCACTGGGTTACTTTAGATGTATTCTGTTAAGTCACACTGCCTGTGGAAGTGAAATCCTTTGGTTCTTCATCCTGGTGACATTGTCCAGCAGACTGACCTGCAGAACTTCAGATAATGATAGTCTTCATCATAAAAGGTTTATGTCCTTCTCGTGTTGTGTTAAAACAATAGACTCTATAAATCAGAAGGTACAATATGATATGTTATAGATGACATGAGAGCTGAAAGTGAGTTCAATAAATGAAGGGCGAATAAAGACATCTATGTATTTACAGACACAACTATAACAGAGTCATTAAAGGTTTGATTTAGTCTAACACTCCACTACAGGCTTACTTTAAAATCAATGTTAAAACCTTTACAGAAATATCTATATAAAGTTTGACAATAGTTAATATTAAGCTCCATTGTCCCGGTAGGACTGTATTGAAGTCTTTACATTTAAATGAAATACCTCAGTGTAAAGGGGATCATTTAAGGCCACCCTGGGTCAACACTGTGCAGCAGTATGTTCTAATTATAGTTTCCAAAGCACACAGGCTCTTCAGATATGAAGAGAGGAAGTACGTGCACATCAGGAAAAACACAGATTATTACAGAGGAATAGGAATAAAAAGTAGAATCTGCTTGTTTTTATCGTCTTTTTTATGTGATGGAAAGAGGAACATAGAGATCTTTAATTGACAGGGACTGATACAGTTGATCCTAAATTGTCACAACGACCATATTAGTTTATTCTTTTGTGTATCTTAACCTTACACTGTGCCTATCCCCATGTAAGGTTAATTCAGATTATCAGTTCTTTAGTCTCTATGAGGAATACAGTGAAATGCATGAGACATGCTGCAGAACATTTGTGTCCGACATTCACATGAAAACTGTTGTTTTTTTTGTCTGTCCAGGTCAGGCCGCAAGGCAGGTGAGGCATGGATCCACTGCCACCCCAGATTTCCACTCTAAGTATGGCACTGGTTTGATCATCGGTGGAGCAGGATTCTGCACAGCTGTGTGGGCATATGTGAGTAATGTAATCATGTCTGTCATTATCATTTAATGCATGAGACCTGCAGCTCAGTGAAGACCTGAAATTGAGGTGGAGGTTATTTTAAAACTAGTTAATATCATATAACTTTATTTATAGTCAAATCGTGTTGAAAATGTGTGTATCAAAACTGATACAGCAGGTCCTTTATTTACAGATCTGTCAATCATCATTTTATTAAATTTCAAACATTAATCATTCCATAAAGAAATATACAGTCTTTTTATTATTTAAGAACATGTTTAAATGACATAATCAGGTATATTTAGAGTAGAAATTGAGATATTTATAAGGTATATTGAATTTTATATATTAAACCTGATGTATCATGATGATTTATGACTGGTTGAATGTTGCCATGGCTCCCTAGTAAATGATTATCTTTTTCTCATTGATTTCCACTAAAAACTGAACAATTCAGAGAAGAAATATACAATACATTGGTTTTTCTTGTTGTGTAGCAGGTACAAAATATTTATGACGTTGTCGTGCAATATGGGGGAAAAAAATTCTGTTTGAAATTACTTTGGGAAAAATTTGAAGGAAACTCAAAGTTTAATAGGCTAACATGTTGTTTTATATGTTCTAGTTTGTTTAAAAAAGAAGAAACTTTGAGCAATAAATATGCACCAAAATGCCTGATGTATCAAATATGATACAAATTAAAACTCATATATGAAAATTGGTATTTAATTTATTTTGTTTTGTCAGAAGGTCCAATAAACACTCCATTTTCAAAGAATTCGAATTTTCTGACAATTATTTGAAGGTTCAGGCTTTACAGGGTTAATTAAGCTTAATTTACAACATGCACGAATCAC
Source organism: Notolabrus celidotus (assembly GCF_009762535.1). Lineage (NCBI taxonomy): Eukaryota > Metazoa > Chordata > Actinopteri > Labriformes > Labridae > Notolabrus > Notolabrus celidotus. Next base: position 38,548,553 of record NC_048276.1, on the reverse strand, counting down.
TGTAAAATCCCACACAGTCATCCGAATTGAAAAGAATCAACAGCATGCGTGGGATGACAGCAGGACAATAATTACGTAGTTAAATCAATGCACCACGTTGTATCAGATATCATCATATACTGAGGCTTTAAGTACCAGGGGTACAACGTTTGTAAAGCTGTGATTACATGTTCGTATTTCTTTGTTTGAATGCACCGTGACACTATTTACTAATCATGTTTGTTGGTACTCTAGTCCCTGAATATATCTGATATATCAGTTTGTTATGGTTCCTTTAAAAACCACTATCCTCTTATCTCTGTGCAGGTACTGACTCAGACCGGCATCACCTGGAATCTGTCACCTGTTGGGAAGGTCATGCCCAAAGAATGGAGAGAGCCTGAGTCTGAGGAGTAGAGCGGATATGACGGACCGATATCTCCCCTAACTTTCTGGTTGTACAGATGAATAAAAATGATCTGCCTGTTTAGACAGTGAATGCCTGTGTTTATTCCAACATGTTACTTTTGTCCAAATAAATTAAGTATGATTCTACTGATCCACATGGTTTGCTTTTTGGATATGGCAGCTAACAATCTATCCTTCACACATCTCCCTCGTGTTTTCAGTAAGTTTCTGGTTCCCTAAATTCACATTGTGTAGATAAACATAACAATGTTCACATTCGAGAAAGGGAGGAATTACAGAATAACACAGGTGACTTCTGGGTCTACCTACAAAAAGTTAGTGTAAGCCAAAAATGATTCACTTTTACAAATCCCTTATTGATTGAGAATAATGATCTGTTAAAATTATCATACACTTTTGTGAGTGTGCAGTGTAAGTCATGATAAAGGAAGGTTATTTCCCACCCGGTTGAGATGGCTGAGACACATACTACTTCAGAATCAGAAATCTGGGTAGTACAGAGCTCTTATAAACAGTATGTTAGACCAGACGTTCCCAAACTTTTCAGCCCATGACCCAAAAATATAGGTGCCAAATACTCGGACACCTACTATCCCTCAAAGTGATTTAATGTGGCTTCATTTAGCTGGCCTGCAGAAAATGACCCTACCTATATGAGCATGTGTCTGTGTTTCCTGTGCTGTTATGAATGAACCTGCTGCTACTGATGCTTTTGATAATTAACTGTTCACTAACCCTAAACTTAGGAGTCATCTGGAAACAAAGAAAGGCAGAAAACTCATTACACCTTCTATTTTCAAGGTTTTATTTTCAGTTTTGCTACTATTTTTTTTGATATTTTTCACTATAATGGGTAAAATGTACTATTACTATTTCATATGTTTTTATTACATTATTTTTGTATTTATTTGTTCACCAGATGTTAACAAATTATATATAAGTAATACAAAACTAACAAAGAGAAGAAAAAATAAATACATACAAAAATGAAAAATAATATAATAATACTTAACAGTACAAACAAAAAGAAAGATAAATATAAAAAAAACAAGGTAAATAAACAAAAACAAGTAATAAGAAATATTTTTAGATAACTTAAAAAAAAAACACTCTGGAAGGCATCGCACAACCCCCCATTGTGTCTTGTGAGCTCCCAGGGGGTCCGGCCCACACTTTGGGAACCCCTGTGTTAGAAAGTTAGATATTAATAAAAGAAGGAACTAAATAAGATAAAAATACAAATAAAGTAAAGATCAAATAAAAATAAAATAAGTATACAAAAGCGCAGAATAGTTAGAGTTAGCTATGTATAGAAGCACTGGGAATGAAGGAATTATATACAAGGATGTTAAAGACAAACTCCTGTAGCCAGAATAAATAGCTCATATTTTTCTACCTACTAAGGGTTAGATAGAAATAACTGTTACCTGTGAGAAAAAATAGTGTTGTATGTGGTCAAGGTACAGCAAAAGGAGCAGAACTACCATAAAGACATACTCTTTCAATTATAATTCTGTGTTTTATAAACCATACTTGCAGAAAATAACCATAAAGTGAGCATCAATACATATTGGAAGTATTACACTTTCTTTTCAAATGCTCAGTGTCAAGCTGAAGTTTTTTGTGTTTATAGGACAGTTTTTGTTTGATGAGTGTGTGAGTCCCAGGTTGTTTGAGCAGAGTTATGGAGACCTGTGGTCAGACCAGGTGCAGGTTTAATAGTCAAACCAGGTTTTTATGACATACTGTAAATATATTTCCATTAACCTCTGGCTCCGGCTCCTGTCCCTTAAAGCAGTTCTGTTAATCATTACTCTAAGTAGGTAACTTTTGTGAAGGTACATCGTTTGCATTCAAGCCAAAGTTGGAGACTAACCAGACACTGAATTCATTAAAGTAACAGAGTATACAGTATTCCTCTGATTTCTACAGAAGAGGATTAAGGCAACTGAAAAAAAAAAATTAAGGTCAATTATTTTATTATTATTATTATTATTGTTCTGAGAAAAAAAATCTGAATTCTGAGCTTTAAGTCAGATTTCCGAGATTAAGGAATTCTGACTTTTTTCTCAGAATTCAGACTTTTTCCCCATAATTCTGATTTATTTCACAGAAAGTTTACTTTAATCTTAGAATTTTGACCTTTTTCTCAGGATTTTTACTTTTTCTCATAATTCTGACTTTAATCCCAGAATTCTGATTTAAATCCCGGAATTGTACTTTTTTCTCCTAATTCTGACATTAATCTCAGAATAATTATAATAAAAAAAATTGACCTTAATTTTTAAATTTGTTTTCAGTGGCCCTATTCCTCTTCAGTAGATTTCTGCTGGTGTTTCAGTAAAAAGCACATCTTCCCTGCAAACTGCACTAAATGTAGAAGACATACATTAACGTGCTGTGTAACCTTCAAAGATCTTTGTAGAGTTGTGATTTCTACCTCGACCTTTTAGAGTCATTAAATTGATTTAGAGTACATTTCATGAGAAAGTGTTTGAGCTCCTGTATCAATCGTATCAATGAAGTTGAGCTGGGTGAAGTACGTCACGTTCTGGCGTCAGAATATAGACACCGACCGGATCCAATGAAATGCGAGTCTGCCTCCTCGCTGTAACCAATAAGCGTTGTGGGGTGTGCTCTCGGCCCCGCCCCGCCCGGTGTTCCTCCGCGCTGCGCTAAGGTCACTGCTGTCATTCGGTAGCTCACCAGCCGAAGGAAGAGGAGGAAGACCCAGCCAGGAAGGACCAGGAAAGACTCAGCAAGAACCAGCAAGAACCAGGACCATGTCTCTGTCTACTAAACTCACCCTGGACAAGGTGGAGGTGAAGGGGAAGAGGGTCGTGATGAGGTGAGCGAGCAGGGCCTAGCTGATGCTGCTAACTTAGACTGCCGCTGGCTGCCTGACATATTGGAGTGTACTGTAACCATCCTAAACTGCTCTGTTCTCCTGCAGACTTTACATTAAACCGCTTTAATCATGGCTCACAGTGTGTGTGAGTCAGCACTGAGTCTCTGGAAGAGGACAGGAAGTGAACTTGTTGGCAGTCACGTTTTCCAGTCATGTTACGTGCCTGTGAGAGGATGCAGCATGGATGCATCTCCCTGCATCCTACATGTTCTCACTCTGTCCTCTTGAATACAATACAGCAACCTCCCTGCAATATGCAATGTGTTCTGATGAAGTAAAGCTTGAGATATCTGTGACACATTGCATTGGTTATATGAGGAAGTTCAGTAGTCATCTAATATCCTCTTTCTGAATAACTTCAGTTATGTAATATTTTAATTTGTCCCCTAAAACGCTGAAACTATCAATCACTGTGCTGTAAGTGATTAAAACCAAGGTTTACATAGTATGAGATCAAGTTAAAGTGAAGATAAGCACAGTGACATGTTGTAACAGCTGCTTGTGTTATAGGTGAACTATACAAGGACTCAAAATGCTGCAGAACCATCTACCACATGATCCCAGAGTCTGATTTGACATCTTCACACTCAGTTAGTGGAAAACCTCTGGGTTATTCCTCCATAGAGGGGTAATTCACAGCAGAGGTGTGCACCAAGCTCATTCAGTGCCTTGCTCAAAGGCATCACAGTCCACCGAGGTTTAATCCCTTAAAGTACAATCCCTTTAGCCGGAAGGACGTCCTGCTGCCTGGCCGGGCAGGACCTGAAGCCGTCCCGGGTTAGAGAAAGGTCCCTGAAATGTGGCACAGTCGTCTTGGTGTTGAAGTATTTTGGGGATTTATCTACGTGCACACTTGAAAGCTAACAAGGATGGGAGTGCACTTGAACCTGACACCCTCAGTGGAAATGTCAGAGAACCTCTGTGGTTTGCTCAGCGTAGTGATGCAATGACAGGCACCACAGGACAAGGTTCACTGGCACCAGCAGACCCCCGCTCACTCGCTCTGCTCAGTGATAAAAAGTTAACTTCACTCTCTAAGTTCAGTTAGTCTCTGTAGAGAGACTTAGAGTCCACGAGACAATAATCACCTCACATCACGCCCAGGGCCTGTCACAGCGTGCAGACAGTTTGTGCTTTTGTGTTTTATTTTCACTCCAAGCTTCAGACTGAGTTCAGAGGAGTGTCTGAGCTGCTAGACCAAAATTTACAAACAGAGAGGGAGGAACATTGCTGCAGGAACCCGGCAGTGCCTCAGAGAAGTCTGTTCAGCAGCCAGAGAGCAAACCCAACTGTAACCTTAACATCCTTGTTGGATGTTAGGGTTACAGTTGGGGTACAATTGTAATATGGACAGAAAGCTGACTGCATTAAAGGGAGCAGAGAGAACTGTCTCTTCCTAACTGTCAGATAAATGACAGAGGAGAACGTGTGTAAATAATGTAGATCAGGAGAACTGGTTTGGCCTTGTGGTTAGATCGCTTCCCTCATGTTTAGAGGCTTTAGTCCTTGAAGTGGGCAACTCCCGTTCCATCCCAACCTGCAGGTCTTTACTGCATGTCGTTTCCAGCCCTCTTTCCCAGTTTCCATCTCCTGTCCTGTCCTCTCAGTAGAATCATAAAAGCTCAAACATAAACGTAAGTAATGTCAATCAAAGCTTTATTAAGTGTCTTGTATCATCTGCAACTTCAAATATTCTGTTTGCTTGATTTATTATTATTTAAAAATGAATAATAAATCAGTTAAATGTTGAAGGTCTGCATCATGCAAAATAAGGGTCACTTTGAACATCAAAATTAAAGCTACAAGATACACTAATCACAACATCCCACAGAGACACAGCCACAGAGAGGTGTTTAAGGACTTTGAGCTTTCTGTGATTCACAGGATGAGGATTCATTTTTGATTGAAGGATTGAATTCTGTAAAAGTTAGAACAATGAGAGAAAAATCAAACATTGGTTCATTTCATTCAGAGATCTTTTATTGAAGGATGCCATTAGCTGGAGATATTGAGACTTTGAAATGTAAACTATAAACGTATTTATTCAGTCTGGCTGTGATGTAGGGTTTAACAAATGTATTACTTACTTTTACTATAATATTGATTTAAATGTTCCTTTATATTTTATTAAATTTACTTTATTTATTCATTTTAATTTATCTACTCAGTTTTGTTCATATTTTTAGTCTCAATTTTATCTTCAACTCTTATCCTTACCCTTTTTAAAACTATTGATTTTACCTATTTATATCCTTAATATTAATTTTATGCTTTGACTTATTTTAATGACACATATTGTATTGTTGTTGGTGGGCATTAGTCTTTATTTTAAAATCAATTTTTGCTTCTTAATATGTTTTGCCATTATTTTATTTCAGCGTCTTTCTTGTTTTAGTCCCTGTAAAGCTCTTTGGGTTGCATTTAATTTGTATGAAATGTGCTCTATAAATGAAGCTTGATTGATTAGTTATTCTTGTGTGCAGCTCTGACACTGAGAAATATCTGAGCCTAGTTTGTGTTTGTTGTAATCATGACCTTTACTGTGGTGCACATGCTCACTATGAGCAGCAACAGGTGGAGGAGACCAAAGCGGGAACAGTCTGTTGGATGACTGAGCATTGTGTCTGTACAGGAGCCTTTGAGCTGCTGAACTGCTGACTGCTGGGGTTCAGATTATAACAAAGGATAGCTGTTATTATGGCTGAGGGTGCAGTGGGTCCGTATGCAGTGTGTGTGTGTGTGCAGGCTGATTATGTGTGTGGTGCATCAGGGTCTCAGACAGAGGAGGGAGGGAGGGAGGGAGGTTACGTAACAGATGGGAGTACGAGGGCTGCAGCCGTGCTCTGTTGCATGTGCGACCGGCTCACTGGGCGATGCAAAGCTGCCATTTTAATGCAGGTGCCTTAGCGTGGCTGTGTTCACTGTCTTTTGTTCCAGAGCTCATTATCACACAGGAACAAGAATGTAATGTGTCAAGCAAACGCTGACACGCTCCATTATATCACAGAATGAAGGGGTGTGGCACTTTGAATGAAAGCACTCACTCAGAAATAACCAGAGGAAAGCCTGGCTGATCCATCCATGTCCTGTAATCATTCCCCGTGTTGGGATTATTTAATCCTTACTGGTGGAATATTAAGCCGTAGGGTGATTGTGATTCGAGGGTAATCATTTCACAAACACAAAGAAGAGAGTGAAGAGGAGATACTGTCCTGAAATGAGTGCCTACATTTACACATTTATGAGTCCAAAGCTCAGAGTTTAAACTGTAAGACATCAGAAGTGGGAGGTGTGGTGAAATGTATAAGTCACGCACCCTTCTCTAAGTTATTGACAATCTTATGAAGTCTGTTTCTCTCTCCCTCTCTTTCAGGGTCGATTTCAATGTTCCAATGAAGGACAAGCAGATCACAAACAACCAGAGGTGAGTTCACAGAGCTCTCTGAAGCCTGTCGAGTTAAATCAAAGACCAAACCCTCAAATGAATGAACCTTCAGCTGTTGAAGTTACCTGCTCCTAAGGCTGAGTCTCTAGTTTTATTTTCAGGACAGCTAGAAAGACAGACTTCTCATATCATTTGTTTTCATGGATTTCAGGGTCAAAGCAGCTGTGCCCAGCATCAAGCACTGCCTGGACAACGGGGCCAAGTCTGTGGTCCTGATGAGCCACCTGGGTCGTCCGGATGGAAACCCCATGCCTGAGAAATACTCCCTGGAGCCCGTCGCTGCCGAGCTCAAGAGCCTGCTGGGAAAGTCAGTAGATGAGCTCAGACTTTGATGCATTTGCTATATTTATGTTCTATTTCTTATGGTCGAAAATCAAGTTTTTAACTCATGAAGACACAGTAACAAATTTATAATGACAAAATGAAATCTACTCTGTTAGGCAGAGTAACAAAGAGCAGCCAGGTGACACCACCAGGTCACAGTGACGCAAAGTGCAGCTACTACTTTTACTTTAGTCTCTTTACAGATACACAAAATGATCTGCTGAGATAAATATTAATACGAAATAAAACAATGATAATATAATATTAATATTAATAATAATAACACTAATTATAATAATACTACTACCTTAAAAAGAAATGTTATCAAAGTGCTTTGATTTAAAAAAATATATATATAGTATCTTTTCAAAGTGCTTTAATTTTTTTAACAATTACATTTTAAATGTTATATTTTTTTCAAAATGCCTAGATTTGTTTGATATTTTATTATTATTTTTTTTCAGACTGCTATGATTCTTTTCAATTAAAATTTTGTATGATTATAAAATATTTGTATTATCTTTTCAAAGTGCTTTGATATTTTTAATAATCAATTTTACATTTTTTTTTTCAAAGGACTGAATTTTTATTTTTTATTTTATATAATTATTTTTATTTTTCCAAAGTGCTTTTATTCTTTCATTTTTAATTATATATTATTATGTTTATTTTTCCAAAGTGCTATGATTTTTTTCAATTAAAGTTTTTTTATTATTTGCATTATTTTGTTAACTAAGAGCTTTGACAGACAAAGAATGGCAGAAACTCAAGATGATGACCAAATAAACATTGAGCCAGACAGAGAGAAGTCTAGAAAATTCAAACAATGCAAGATAAAAATACAACACAGAAGATCAACATGAATAAATGCAAATAAATAAAATAAAAGTTATGGAACAGAGGGATTTTAAACAGCAGTAGATCAATAAATCAGTGCTTATATAGAGGTAAAAAAGCATTGAAGGACAATGAAAAGGTTTGAAGAGGAAGATGATAATTGCAGTCTAGTAAAACCAGACATGTTTTGAGGTGCTGAAGAATCAGGTATCCATCAGATCTCAACCATGAGATGAAAATGAATTCATATAAAGAATGGTCTCAATGTTGTCTCTGTCCTTGTTTCCTTCCATCACAAGAAGAGAGAGCTTACTCTGTCAACATTGTAATAGGATCAGAAATCCTCTGGCCTGTCCTCACGGCTCCTCTGTGTCTCTGCAGGGACGTCACCTTCCTGAAGGACTGTGTGGGTGCGGAGGTGGAAGCCGCCTGCGCCAACCCTGCTACCGGATCCGTCATCCTGCTGGAGAACCTCCGCTTCCACGTGGCCGAGGAGGGGAAGGGCAAGGACGCCTCCGGAAACAAGGTGAGCCTACGAGTGAAGGACTGTAAAGTTTGCAGGTTCAGATCGTGTTTCAGTTTAGTAATCCAGTAACCTGGTTTCTATTTCCCTATAAATACAGAGCGCTTTAACTAAAAACAATCCTCGTGAGGGCTCACTTTCATGTAAAACTTCTTCATACAACAAACTCTCAGATTTCAGATTACAAATCAGATTGTGTCTCGTACTTAAAAATAACAAAATGATTGCAGCATACACTTTGAAAGGACAAGAGCTTACCACAAGAGCTCCAGCATATAAAACGAGCTACTTTTGGCACGTTCAGGTTTGAGTCTTTCCGTCCTGTTTGGTGTCAGAGCTGGGAGCACTTATTGTCCTCTGACTGTCAGAAGCAGCCCTGTCTCTGTTCAGCATAGTTTCACTCTGCTGGGTCATCCTGAAGAAAAACGCAGAGTCACTGCAACTGCAGAGTCCCCGTCTGATGATGTCAGGAGTGCTGCAGAGACTCTTTCAACCCGCTGTAGTGCGTCATGTTTACCTTACATCATCTCAGACTTGTGCCGCGTACATTTATCACACTTTTCATCACGTTTATTTTACTAATTGAAACTTATTCTCGATTTTACTTATGTCTGGGTTTTTGCAACAACCAAATTTCCCCCTGGGGACCAATATCTTATCTTTAACTGAAGCTAACGTTAGCAAAGCTTGTTTTCAGTTTAGATCTTAGCCCCACAAACAAAGCATTTTCTTCTCCTCTCTGAAACAAACACACCTGGGGATTTAAAAAGTGTAACAACAACTGAAAGAAGCAGTTTTAAGAGAAGAAGCAACATCCAGGAAGGTGGCTTCAAGATATTCTGCTAAGCTTAATGTTAGCTTTTAGCTTAGCACGTGCCTCTTATATCATCAGATCCAGATTTCGAAAGATTCAAAACGTCATAAGGCCAAAAAGTTCAAATGTGTTAGATCTAAAGAGTTGGCATGATGTGACATGAAGTGTTTTAACGTCAGCTCAGGATCCTCTTTGAGAACTTGAAGTGTCTTCTTCACTTTAACACTGAGAGTGAACTGATTGATGAGCATTGATGCACTCATTATGCTGAGATACATACGGTCTCATAACACCACTAATACATGTTAGGGTTTAAATCAGACTGTGTGTGGCTGCTGGTTGTGGACGCCTGCAGAGCTCCGAGCAGCTCTGACCTGCTGACATTTACCCTGAAGGTCAGCGGGTGAGTCCCGGCTGGATGTGTTTCTTTTCCTGTCCTGAGGGGCCTGGTTGGTATGCAGTGAGTGAGTGAGTGTGTGTGACTACTGTACCTCTGCACTGTATCAGACAGGAACCTTTTATTTTTAGTTTATTTTAAAAACCTTCCTCGATCTTTGGAGAGTTGAGAGGAAGAATTATAAGATTGAACTAAACTCTGAGTTATGATACGACAGATTGAAAAATGACAGATGAAAAATATATGATTATGTTGTTTTGGCAGAACACATTCAAATGGTAAAGCAGACATTAAATAGATGTGAGCATGTTGTTCATTTGGACTTCTCACAGTGTCCTGACTGTAAAGTCTGCTGCATGGACAGACGGTTTACTGTGGGGAGCAGGACTGAAGCGTGCAGCACTCTCAGTCTGACATTTGAACGACACTGAAGAGCTCCTGTGACCTTTTTCTGCCCTCACAACCTCCGCCTGTTAAAGTGCAGCGTGAACCTGATCCACAAAGACTGACTGATCACACACACACACACACACACACACAAATACTCTGAGACATCGTGGAGAAGTTCAACTTTAAAAGATGCATTTGAACCAAGAGTTCCGGGGTCTTTTAGCCATCAGAACTACTGTACCCTGAACTAAAAGGTTCCTGTGCCCCCATTGTTGTCTGTGTTTTGACCGCGGGCCAAAGTCCTGGGTACATTTTGCAATTCAGGCCAGTGACGTATGGAGAAAAAAAAACAGTAAATGCACTACACCACCAGACCAGTAGAGGGCAGTAAAACAAAGAGGAATGCCATTCATCACAGATGACACCATAGAAGCAGACGGACAGGCAGGTATCATTATGAGCAACACAACAGTTAGCCTGTTAGCATGAAGAGACTCAGCTGGTCTGTTTTAGATGGTGCTATATTTCATCACAGATGGATTCACTGAATCAACACGTGAGAGGAGATAAGCGCGAGTAGCAAAGACGTTTCAACACGGCTTTAAAATCCTTTTGAACTCAAAAAGCCGTGGCAGAGATCGACCAGTGTTCTGGTTTAAACAGCAACCCTGTTAACTGGAGACTTTCAGCCGGATGCAGTTCAACATTGCAGGCCCTGCCCCCCCGAAAGTCCCGGGACCTTTGAAAAGTACTACCCCCCTAGCAGGGGCTTTTTAGGGTGGAGATTAACTACCCCTGAATTGAATTTAGACCCTGGGTCAACCGGTCGAAATGCACGTAGTTCAGGGGTAAAGTTCCTGTGGTCGAACTTTTTCAGCTAGAACTTTGAGGTAGTAAGCCTCAGATATTTTCCAGGGTTGTATTATTTAATCTGGATGGGGATCCCTTTTCTGCTTATTACGCCTTTTATCCATCATTAAACAGTTACCAAAGAACTGTTACTCTGTTAATGAGCTGATAAACAGAAATGTTTTTTTTACTAATGTTTTATAAAATGTGTTAAACTTGCCCTCCCTTCAGTGTCAAACATGTGTATGGAAAAGTGTGTTTTTGACATTTGTCTGGTTTCAGATCCAGCTTTTTGTGTAGATTAGCACTCATTTGAACTGGGCCGACATCACTGGAGTCTTCACCCAACCCACCTCTTTAATATCTTCTCACAGAGTTAACTTAACTCTGATTACAAGTAGACATTAGAGGAATGCAATTGTAATCAATTATCTATAATGTATCTAATAATTATCCAATCTTATCTAATCTTATCTTATTCTAATAATTATCTAGAATGTATATATTAATGCCTGGATTTCAAACCACAGTTTAGTGTGTCAGAATGTAATCTCTGTTTTCTTCCAGTTGTGTTCAAAGAGAAATAATCCCCTATGAATCATGTGGAAGCAGACCCCTCCACAGTCCTCTCTTTGTCTCTAACCTTTCCTGTCTGATCTGTGCCCCTCAGACCAAGGCCTCCCAGGCTGAGATCGACTCCTTCAGGGCATCTCTGTCCAAACTGGGAGATGTTTACGTCAATGATGCCTTTGGCACAGCTCACAGAGCCCACAGGTGAGCAGGGACTCATGATGAGGAATGAAAGAGAACATCTGTGTGATGGTTAAATGAGGATGTCTTCATAGAGAGTAAGAGAGCTGATGAGATTTGACTGAATGTTCCTTCATCTTCATCTCCCAGCTCCATGGTGGGAGTGAATCTGCCTCAGAAGGCGGCAGGTTTCCTGATGAAGAAGGAGCTGGACTACTTCGCCATGGCTCTGGAGAAACCTCAGAGGCCCTTCCTGGCCATCCTCGGAGGGTAAGAACTTTTCATAACAACAAGTCAGTAAGTTTGGACAGCAGGCTTTGACAGCTCCCTGCGGAAACTGTGAACTTCAGAAAAAACAGAGACAAAAAACACAACCCAGGAAGTCCAGTCTGAGTAACAGAGCCAGGGATTACATTAAAAAACAACAACGGGGTGTTTGTGGACTCTCCAGTCTGCAGGAACTGTGAACAGCAGTGACCGTGAAGGGGAGAGAATGATGAATGGATGTTGCACGTTGTTGTCAGAAGTCGGTCACAGACTCTCTCTTCACCTCCCTCTCCTGGTGGTCAGAGTATTCAGACAAACAGAGCTGAACAAGTTCAATCAATCAATCTTTATTTGTATAACACCAAATCACAACAAATGTTATATCAATACTCTTTTACAAACAGAGCAGGTCTAGACCACTCTATGTCAAATTATGAACAGAGACCCAACACCAAGACAGGATAAGACTCAGTCTGACCCCACCTTAATCCACCATGAGCATTGCACCTCACAGTATGTAGCTAGTTACAGCGGAGAGGACAAACTTCCTTTAACAGGCAGAAACCTCGAGCAGAACCAGACTCATGTTAGACAGACATCTGCCTCGACCGAGTTGGGTCTGGAAAGAGGGATAGAGGAGAATAAGAGAGAGAGGGAGAGGTGATAGTGATGAGACGAGGAGTAGTAGTAGCTGTTGCTGCTGGAGTCCAGCACGTTCATATCAGCTGGAGTCTGGAACGTCCACAGCAGGAGGACGTCTACAGCAGCTCAGAGGAACCTACGAGACAAGGGAGCTCAGGGACTCCAGAAAGGTCTATGGTTAGTAACTTTAATGGAACAGGGAGAGTTAAAGTGGGAAGGGGGTGAGATAGGATCCCAGTGTGTCAGTATGTCAGTTCCCCCAGCAGTCTAAGCCTATAGCAGCATGACTAAGAGCTGGTCCAAGCCTGATCCAGCTCTAACTATAAGCTTTATCAAAAAGGAAAGTTTGAAGCCTACTCTTAAAAGTAGAGAGGATGTCTGCCTCCCGGACCCTGTCTGGTAGATGATTCCAAAGGAGAGGGGCTTGATAACTGTAGGTTCTACCTCCCATACTACTTTTAGAGACTTTAGGTAAGACCAGCAGGCCTGCATGTTGGGAGCGTAGTGTTCTAGAGGGGTAATAGGGCACTATGAGCTCTTTAAGATATGAAGGTGTCTGATCATTAAGAGCTTTGTAGGTTAAAAGAAGGATTTTAAATTCTAGTCTAGGTTTTATGGGGAGTCAGTGTAGAGAAGCTAACACTGGAGAGATGTGCTCTCTCTTCCTGGTTCTCGTCAGTACTTCAGCTGCAGTGTTTTTAGTTAAAGATTAATTCCACTGATGATATTTATTCCCAGTTTTTAAATAAATATCTTGATTTTATTGTGCTTTTTTGGCCTTGATAATGTTGAGGTGAAGTTCTGACTTAGGCTACGTTCACACTGCAAGGCTTAATGCTCAATTCAGATTTTTTGCTCAGATCTGATTTTTTGTTTGCCTGTTCACATTACCTTCTATAATGTGACCTGTATCCGATTCCAGTGTGAACTGTTTGCGGCTCGGAACTGCCCCACATGCGCCAAAGAGCAGTAACAATAACGTCACATGCAGCCGTTTCACGAGCATAAACATGGAGGAAGTCAGCATGTTGACCTTTGTTACAAAGTTGTTGTGCAGTGGGAGCCAGAGAATGAATGACCAGGTGCGAAGGAGGTCAAGTATAAAGAAAAAGAGAGACAAATTGCTTGTTTCGGCTTTTTGCAGGTTTATTTATTATTTATATAAATAAGGTCCAAGACCTCCCTGCCCCTTCATTGACTTGCTCCATCGTTGCTATCCTCCATTGTTGCAAGGCTACCGCCTCGCAGAACTGTGACGTGTGTCACTATAAAGTGACGTGAAAGTATCAAATGAGCATCAAATCTGCCTTGGCTTTTCACACTGAGGTCGTATTGAAACAATCAGATCTGTATCTGATTCAGGACCACATATGGAAGTGGTCTAAATCTGATTTGAAAAAATCGGATTCTGGTCAGATTTGAGTGTTCACACTGCCTCTAAAAAATCTGAACTGGTCACTTGACCCCAAAAAAAACCGGATTTGGGCCACTTTTGCCTGCAGTGTGAACATAGCCATAGTGACAGCCTTCCCTGCGTTGCCCCCTCCCTCCCCTGCAGTGTAGGTATCATCACACTGCAGCTGCTCTTTAAACACCCTGGTGTCCGTCCAGGAATAGAGACAATAAGCTCATTATGTAACGTGTGGTGTTACAGTGCTCTTCCTTTCTTCAAGACATACTAACACTCTGCAGTCTAACAGGGGTAAGGGGTTAGATATAGCAGGGATGCTCCCTTAAACTGCCTTCACTGCAGTTTCTCAGTTAAAGGTCAAAGATATCAGACCTATTTAATGTAAACCTGATATTCATGATATTATTGATATAAGTTTTGGCCCCACTGTCTGCTGAACACAAAAGGAAACTCCAGTTGAAGCTAACAGATGCTCTACCTGAGCTGCCGGAGGCCACATGTGAGATTTGGCCCCATGTCAGAGTCCATCTGAGCTCATTGTGCAACTGTCACTCACCTCATCCAACCACCCTCATGCAGCTCACAAACAAAGGGCAGCAATCATTACAGTGTAATGATAAGCCAGTGAACGCACCACGCTCACTGGATGGCAGGGACTCAGATGAGTCTTGTTTTGAAGTGTGTAATATCTCTTCCACAGTCCAAGAGATTGAATCAATAATCTGTTTATTAGTAAAGTTAGAGTAAGATCAGCTGATTATGTGGATTAATGTGTCCATGCTTGTGATTCTGTTATAACTGGAGGTAATAACAGGCTGTATGAATGAGTGGGAGTTGGTGGGGGTGTGTCACTTAAGATCCAGTAAAAAGACTGAACATGATCGAGGAAGAGGAGGAGGAGGAAGAGGAGGAGTGTAAAAACAGATGTAATCAGATTATCAGAGACCAAAATAAGAGATAAAATAGTCTTTATTGATCCCCATTGGATGAAATGTATTTTGTTACAGCAGCTTACAACACGGGGAAGCTTACAACAATGTACTTACATAGTTAAAAATATGATGATAATATTAGAATCAAATAAAAATAGAATAAAATAAAATATAGAAAATATTCCAGATGTACATGTACACTATGTACACTTCTATCTTTTGAATAGATAGTGAGGTAAGTTATTGCACAGATAAGATTGCACCAGGTTATTAAAAACATACACAGTATGAGAAACACAGTGTGATTCAGATGTGAGATGGATACAATAGTTTGTTGATGTGAATCATAAACAGTGACCGAGGAAGACAAAAGACCCGGACAGAAAGATGATAACACATGACTAACGGGACAAAATCTATCAGTTAATAAAACATGAAGACAGAGTTCATTACTCTGAAAGTTCCCTCAGAGGCAGCTGTTCAAACTTTCACTGTGATGACAGTGTCCATTTTCATGTGTAGATAATTCAGGACCTACAGATATAAATGAGCTTTAAACTAACTCTGATACAATGCATTCAATGGTGACATTAATGTTTAGAATTTTCTCATGGTCACTTTATTTATCAATAAATCAAAAAGTCAATAAGAGAAGCTTTCAGAGTCAGAGACGTGTTCAGGTTTCACATTTTAACATCTGTCTGTGTAGCATTTCAAGTGGTTGTCATCTTATGTGTGATGTGTACTGTCTTTATTACTCTATGTTGAAAAGCACCTTATAAATCAAATTTATAATGACTATTAATTAAAGAAAATGTATCAACAAGTATACCAGAATAATCGCCTGGATTAGCTCCTCAGTCGTACGTTCATGCTTTACAGTTAACCTTGTTTTTCATGGTTTATATTTAAGAATATATATTATGACTTTTTATGATAGATATAATTATCTTTGTGTAATGAGAGAAAAAAATATATATCTCTTTTTTTCAGATGTTGTAAATTGGTATTTTATGTTGTCAGTTATTATTAATAATAATAATTGTATGTTATATATATTAATGATAACAACAACAATGATAATAATAATAATAATTATATTAATTATAATAAGTATATAATAGTAATTAAGTAATAATGACAATAATATGGTAATTAATAATATTAACAATATATTTTATTTACATGTCACAGTTTAGGAAGAACAACAATATAAAATTTGTCTGATAAAATCAAAAAGTCATGATGCAGTGTAAATAATCAATCAAATGAACAGGATCAGAAACAGAGCAGTGAAGAGGTTTGATCAGAGAGAATCTGACAGTTTGAAAAGATGGATTTTGAGACAGGATTTAAAAATGGAAAGAGAGTCCATGTTACAGATGTCTGATGGGAGATGGGTGGATGAATAAATAATAAATAGATGATGACTCTTTGTTCCCTCTCTGAATCTGTATGTAGTCTAAACACAGTGAACTGAAATATGTTTTCTGAGCACTTTTTGTACAGATCAGTCTCTTATCTGTCCTGATGTTTCCGCCCCTCTGTGTCTTTGTTTCAGAGCGAAGGTGAAAGATAAGATCCAGCTGATCAACAACATGTTGGACAAGGTCGATGAGATGATCATCGGTGGCGGCATGGCCTTCACCTTCCTCAAAGTCCTCAACAACATGGAGGTGAGGAAGGAGACACCAGTGTCACAGAGTCAATCCCTCAAAACCTCTGCACAAAATCCACAACTGTGACCGGTCTGAACCTCTACATGAGCCCCTGTTAGAGGAGGAGAGTGTTTGTGATGTCTGAGGGTAAAACTGCAGTCTCTTTGATTTAAAGAGCACTAAAAATTCAAAGTAGAGAGAGAGAGAGAAAGATTGACTCACTTTAATCTGGCAGAAACATGTTGAACAGCAGTTTTCATTATTGTGATCTCACCTCTTAAAGCCTGCATTAAACCAGGGTTTGAAAACAGCTGATGCTCTCCATTGAACCACCTTATTACCTGCGACAGAGAAAAGTATTTGGAATTAACTCTGAATGAGTAAACTTCAGTTTCGTCACCACTCAGCAAACAACGCTGCTCGACCTGCTGTTAAAGGTTTATGGTGTTCAGGTTTATTGTGAGACAAAGGCTTGGTTTCTTCAGTTTCATCAGAGACTAAAAACTCATGTTCATGACCCGAGCTTCACCTCGGACTTGGTAACGCTAACAACATTTAAAAAACATTACACAGTTTCATGACGTGTTATTGGAGGGCAGCAGTGTGGACTCAGGTCCACATGGAGTCAAGGACAGACCCATGCTGGTCTTCATCATGGTCAACAGATGAAGCAGTAGCACAGTTACAGAGGTTATTCGTTATTCCCCAAAATCTTCTATATCAGTTCAGTTGAAATCAAGCATCACTCTTATTCTCTGATTTAATCTCTGCACACTCATCATAACACACTCCAGACCTACCAGAGGAGTCCTCTTCAGTATCAAACTACTGCAGTAACACTTGTCTGTATTTAAGAAGCAGCGCTGCACACTGTATCTGCTCATATTCATGGAGTCATGCAACATTAGGCTTCTACTCGTGAGATTATCTTCAGACTTTTAAACGTCTGCTCTGGATCACACGTTTCAGAATCAGAGTCAGAAAGACTTGATTTATCCCAGGGAGGGATACTCAAGCATTACAAAGCTCTTATAAACACTATGTAAGAGAGTTAGATATTAATAGAAGAAGGAATAAAATAAGATAGAAATACAAATAAAATAAAATAGAGATCAAATAAAATAGAATACAAAAAAATAAAATAAAGATCAAATAAATATAGAATAAAAGAAATAGAATAATAATGATAAAGTATATACAGAAGCTCAGGATCAGCTATGTACAGAAGCGCTGGGAATGAAGGTGATATATATTTTCTGTAGCGGTTAGTCGACCCTGTTCAGATTCTTTCTCTGACAGAGGTCTGAGCAGATTATCACTGCTGTGTTTCCTCATTCTTTGAGCCACACAGACTCAATTCAGTTCACTTCCTTTGTTATGATTTGGAGCATAAATCTGAAACTGATAACTTCACTGATAAACAAATGAAACCCAGGTCTCTGCAGGGCTGCAGGGACAGTGTGGACATGTGGTCCTTTGTCTTTTGAGTGAACTGACCTTTTCAACAAAGGCTGGCTTTCTCCTGATGTTATCTCAGAGTTCAAGTGAAGGTCATGAAGTGAAACAAAGCAGTTTCTCAAGTCTGTCTCCTGATTATCTAATGCTAACACAGGCTTTATAAACCTTTTATTCTGACAGTAAAGTCAACCCTCCTCTGAGAAGTTTCACCTGGTAGAGTTACATAGAGGTCAAAGATGCAGATTTGTACCTGTCTGTTAAATCTGTGTTTGTCTGAGGGGAAGTGCTGGATGCTGTTTTTGCCAAAATACAAGCAGCGATATTCTCAGAATGTATCAGAGGATCAGAAATGAAAGACTTCTTCACCTGGGGCTCTTCATCCTTCTGCTCCTGTCTGCTGTACAGGAAGAATAGTGCACAACCAACATCTTATTTGTGCTCAAGAAGTGCAACAGCAGAATTAGTTTTAGGCTCATTTTGTAAACTCCTGTAGAGATTTTAGATTTTGAAGACAGACTTTGCAAATCCAACGAACACTTTTGAAGTTTTTTATGAGCAGGGTGTTTCAGGAGTTTTGTGGATTCATTTTATGGAGTACAATTTCTCGTCATTCATCACAATTTGTACAATGTAGCAGCAAAACTGGACTCACATTTCACTCCAGCCAAATTACAAAAATCACAGTCAGTTTAAAACCTGAAACCCTTTGAATAACTCAAACGTCTGCTTAAGAGGAGGAATACCAGCTGGACTAAAACCAAACCCTGTCCACACGTTCTGAACGTCTCTCATCTTTCCAGTCTGCCTCTTGAGTTGAGTTTCACACCTCACTGTGTCTCCTGTCAGATCGGTACCTCCCTGTATGACGAGGAGGGGGCCGGCATCGTCAAGGACCTGATGGCCAAAGCAGAGAAGAACGGCGTCAAGATCACGCTGCCCGTCGACTTCATCACCGCCGACAAGTTTGACGAGAACGCCACAGTCGGCACTGCAACCGTCGCCGATGGCATCCCCGCCGGCTGGATGGTGAGAGAGATTTATCCTGCACATAAAGATGATAAAAGATGATGATAAAAGTTCTCTTTGTTTTTAATTCTCCTCCGTCTGTTTGCAGGGTTTGGACTGCGGACCTGAGAGCTCCAAGGCCTACGCTGACGCGGTGGGCAGGGCCAAGCAGATCGTGTGGAACGGCCCGGTCGGCGTGTTCGAGTGGGAAAACTTTGCAAAAGGGACGAAGAACATGATGGACAAAGTGGTGGAGGTGACCAAAGGAGGCTGCGTCACAATCATCGGTAATAAACCTTTTTTAAATGGAGCAGTACTTTGATCACTTTGATCTTACTTGATGGTAAACTCCTCAATGTCCTGAAAAAGAAGGAAAAGGTTTTGGGTTGTGGTCTTTAAAATGTGTGGTGACACTGCAACAGGAAAGTGCATCAGTAATAAAACAACATTTTCTCTGAAATAAGTAAAGTCTGAAGAGTTGATGTCATGTCACAAGTTCAGCAGCCTTATATTAAACCAGCCTGAGTAATGACTCATATATGTTTCCTCTGACATGTACATTGTCTGTAACTTTGAGGCAGACATCACTATGTTGTCACAGCTCATATAGAACTTGATGCTGTGCTATTTTGCAGAGGTGTTTATACATTCTGTAATAAACCCTGAGTTCATTAATAAGTGATGTGTTTGTGTCCAGGTGGAGGCGACACTGCTACCTGCTGCGCAAAGTGGAACACAGAAGACAAGGTCAGCCACGTGAGCACAGGAGGCGGAGCCAGCCTGGAGCTGCTGGAGGGTCAGTGACGACGAACGCAAACATAAAAATGATGTTTGAGTCCCTCCCCCTTCATGTGCTGAAGTCTTTATGCTGACTGTGTTTCTCTCTGTGTCCTCAGGTAAAGTCCTGCCCGGTGTGGACGCACTCAGCAGTGCCTAAACTTCCCTTCTGACCACAGCAGTGTGTGTGTGTGTGTGTATGTGTGTGTGGAAGTATGTGAGAGGAGTGTGTGTATGAGAGGTTGGTAGCATCTCAGCCAGATTCCTGTTTACTCCACCGTGGTTAGAATCCTAAAAAGCCTCGTGCTGTAACAGCCATGTAATCTCTAAAGCGTCTCTATAAGTTCTCAGACGCAGAGCTATCCTCCTGAGATGAGTCCACGCTCACTCTAACACTGCAACAAGTAGTCCCTGCCTTATCTCAAAACGCTGACGGACCTCCTCCAGTATACCTGTTACATTCAGTGATCCTTTGTTTTAATTCTGGAGACCGAGAGAGATTCAGAGGCTGGGCGGTGGTTTCATTTATGTGGACCTGCTGAATGGACTCTGAATGATGCTTTCTACCTAAACCTCTATTTGATCTGAGTCTGGGTTCAAACTGAGTCTGAAGTCAGGTTCAAATGGGGTCTAACTTGGGGTTCAAAATTCCCAAAATATGAATCTGAATACACACCAAGACTAGATCTGGGTTAAAACTGAGTCCAGATCAGGGTTGGCGCTGGGTCTGCATCTGGGTCGGGATCCAAATTGGGGTGCATCTTTTTCTGGACCAGGATTTAATCTGAATCCAAATTTCAGTTCCACCTGAGTCTGAATCGAAATACTGGTTCAACCTGAGTCTGGATTTGGGTTCATGTCTGTCACGGTATCTGCTGTGAAGTTCAGCTAAACCTAAACACTGGCTCTTTAGTGTGCATGTGCTTGTATGTGTGTGTGTGTGTGTATGCGTGTGTGTGTGTGTGTGTGTGTAAAACTGTATTTTGCTGCGTCACTTTTGCATAGTCACCCTGGGAGCGTTACTGCAGCACCCTCAGTGCGTACACATAGATTCTCTATATATAGTAACGGTTTGTGTGTGTGTGTGTGTGTGTGTGTGTGTGTGTGTGTGTGCATTGTGATGTCTGGCTCTGGTCCTCGCTCCTCTCTGGATGTTTGTCTCTGAGCAGCTTCAGACTGAGACTGAGTCGGTCTGTTCAGGATAATAAAAGTGTCTCTGTGTTAAAGCTGTGTCACTGCTTCCTGATTTGCTCCTCATATTAAGTTCAGTGTTCAGATACCCCCCCCCCCTCTTCTTGACCCTAAGAGCACAAATCAAACACCAGAGAGCAGATTCAAAGGTCCATCTTTTTATTATTTATTCTTTATTTGAACATACATTTTCCACCAGTAGATGGCAGTCTAAGTCTGCACCACAATCAAGGTCCAGATTCACAGGACACATGGCAGGCCTTGTAAAAACTCAGTTGTACAGAAGGTTCAGATTGTGAGCGGATGTCTTCAGATCTTGTCGGTGGAGTTCACATCAGGTGCCGTCTTCATTCACGTAATCCGGCTCTAAAGTGATAAAAAGGAACACATGAAGGGTTAAAGGTTGAGCCCTGAGACAGGACATGTTATTTAAAGCTTCAGGTGATAAATGTGCATCACAACTGCCACCCATAGCTTCCACTAATCCAGCAACAGGTACAGGTTTAAAGGCACTGATGAACTCAGGTCTTCTTCATCACACTGAATGTGCTTTAGAAGGTTTCAAAATGTCTCAACTTCATTATAAACTCTTCTTCCTGAAACATAAGTGAACCCTACTTCAGAGTATCTATAAAAACTACCAGGATTATTGTCAGTGGAGGTTCTCAGTCATCCAGTTCATGGTAATTCGAAGCTTGATCCATAAGGCAACTGGACTTTCAAGATTTTCTACCAGTCCAGTTGCCTTACAGATCAAGCTTCGAATTACCAGAATGACTCTTTAACCCACAATCCCTGCTTTGTAATCCAATAGAGATGATGACAGATTACAGAATTTGTAGATACTTCATTTTAAGATCGCTTTTTAAGTCTATATACCTTTGACCATTTCTTGAACATTTCTCAATGGACTTTAACAGCAGGGGTTCTAAAAGTGTGGGTCAGGTCCCTCTAAGGGACTGCAGGACACTAACGAGGGGGTCGGGATCATAGACTATAAATAAGGGATGTAGTATCTGTGATGTCACCCATCTGTTTCTGAAGCACTGTTTTGAGGCCAATCGTTGCCGGCAGCCATATTGGAAATGTTGAACTGCAACAACATAACATAACTGCTGTCGAGTGAGTGTGAGGTAAAGAGCCGGGCTTTGAGCCTCCTAGCCAACAGTTACAGTGTTCCCGCCTGTCAATCAAGTCAGCTCTGCCTCTCATTGGAAGACTCATAATCTTAATATCTGCTAAATTGGCGCGTTAGAAAAAAATTCACCCCGTACAGTGTGTGCTGATAGAGAACTGAGCTATCCTCTTGTTTTTGAACCAGGCTGTAAACATGTTTATTTCTGCTGTAAAGATCGTCTTCTTTGAATTGGTGTGTATGTGGTATGTGTATAATTTTTTAAATTGATCTAAAGTTGCACATTTTACACATTATTGTAAAAACATAGACAAAAATAAAGTTAAATTAGAAATAAAACATTTCAAATACAAAAATGTTTCATTAGTTTTCAGCCTTTCTTTGGTCCCAGATGAATACTGAGGTCATGGTAAGTTAACAGTTAATAAACAGAAGCATCAGCAGCAGCAAGTTCATTCATAACAGCACAGAAAACACAGACATGTGCATGCGGGCTGATTTTCTGCAGACCAGATAAATGAAGAATGAGGCAACCTTTGTGAGTCTTTAGCACCTTTATTTTGGGGTCTCTGGCTAAGAAGTTTGAGAAACCCTGATCTACAGTATCTGTTCATCTTCATATTATTTCTACAACTGTCAAGTCAAAGTGTCAAAATTGAATAAATAATAGAAGCAAATATTAATGAATCTAATAATAATGATGATAAATATCTGTTATGTTTATTATAATTTAAATATTTTATTAAATAAAGGCTAATACAAATATAAACATTTAAACAAAGTTTTATTTTAATAGATTTCTAAGGGTTTAATTGATTATTAATGTATAGTGGTAAAAGCAATGATATATTGTTTAATTTAAATTGAGTTGGATATTAGCCCTGTGATAGGTTGGCGACCTGTCCAGGGTGTACCCTGCCTTCTGCCCGAAGCCAGCTGGGATAGGCTCCACCCCGTGACCCCTGATGGGATAAGCAGTCAAGATAATGGATGGATGGATGGAGTTGGATATTTCATGGTTTTTCTTGTTCAAGCTCCATGCTTATGTTGCATTTTCATATATTTTGATCAGGTGTATTTATTTCATCTGTCTTTCTTTATTTAAGGGTTTTTCACCGATAACTACAAAAAGAAGTTTCTAAGCGCACTCTGAATGAAAAGCAATTTAATAAAAGCAGTAAATAAGAAACGTGTCCAGTGGTATTTGGACAGATTGTCCTGTCAGGTTGGGACGCTGCAAGGGAAGGAAATAACCTGACAACAATCATTTAACTGTTAAAGTCTTTGAGATGAAGAAGAAACTGAGAAATGTCCCTCATAGTTTCTTATATCACATATTTCTTACCAAACAAATGTTTACAGTCATTTTAAAACGAAAGACAAAACTCCAATCTTTGTGTTCTAAACGAGAAAACCACTTAACAATAATGACTGATTATGATTCTCCTCTCCAGTGCTCTGCTCGGGTCTATTCACTCCAAGGCCAGTACAAATACAGCCATACTAAAAGTAGTATGGGAGGTAGAACCTTCAGTTATCAGACCCCTCTCCTTTGGAATCATATAGCAGTCAGGGTCCGGGAGGCAGACACCCTCTCTACTTTTAAGAGTAGGCTTCAAACTTTCCTTTTTGATAAAGCTTATAGTTAGAGCTGGATCAGGCTTGGACCAGCTCTTAGTTATGCTGCTATAGGCTTAGACTGCCGGGGGAACTGAAACACTGGGATCCTATCTCACCCCCTTCCCCCCAACCCCCTCATCACTTACTTTAACTCTTCCTGTCCCATTAAAGTTACTAACCATAGACCTTTCTGGAGTCCCTGAGCTCCCTTGTCTCGTAGGTTCCTCTGAGCTGCCGTAGACGTCCTCCTGCTGTGGACGTTCCAGACTCCAGCTGATATGGACGAGCTGGACTCCAGCAGCAACAGCTTCTACTACTCGTCTCATCACTATCACCGCTCCCTCTCTCTCTTATTCTCCTCTATCCCTCTTTCTAGACCCAACTCGGTCGAGGCAGATGGCTGTCTAACATGAGTCTGGTTCTGCTCGAGGTTTCTGCCTGTTAAAGGAAGTTTGTCCTCTCCACTGTAACTAGCTAAATACTGTGAGGTGTAATGCTCATGGTGGATTAAGGTGGGGTCAGACTGAGTCTTATCCTGTCTTGGTGTTGGGTCTCTGTTCATAATTTAACATAGAGTTGTCTAGACCTGCTCTGTTTGTAAAAGAGTCTGAGATAACGTTAGTTGTGATTTGGCGCTATACAAATAAAGATTGATTGATTGATTGATTGATTGATTGATTGATTGATTGATTGATTGATAAAAAGACAGCACAGATTTTATTCAGAGTAAGATAAAGTTTCCAGCACTGACCTTCTTGTTCTTGCAGGAATTGAGAGTTCTCGTAATCATCCTCATCTGTTCAGAAAAAGCAGTTTGAAGTTCGTCTTCAACATGACTCTTTATTTATAAAAAACTCAGAGTGATAACTTTTCAAACTTACCATCATTTACGGAGAACGATGGGACGTTTACGTAGACATCTAGAGCCTGATTCATATCTGTGACACATCAATGAAGTTAGAGTTAGAGGTTGTAGTTCTTTACATTATTTCAATTAGTTATGTAGACAGAGGTTAAAGGGGTGGTAGGTACTGTGCTCATGTTCAGGCTTTACAGCGTCGCCCTGATAAATGTGTTCTTGGTTTTACACCATTCAGAGCTCAAATTCAGGCACTTTAAAGCTCTCCAGAACCCAGCACTCCATAACCCTCCTCCACTGTTGCCATGCTACAAAATTGACAGTTATCCAGCGTTTCATTCGTTAAAATGACAAATAATGAAATATGGCCATATATTTTAGATCCCAATCTGACCCAGAGAGTTTGAGGAGTGACAAACAGGACAGAGCAAGACGTTTCTGTTTCACTTCTTTTTTTTCTTTTCTTTTTTTTTTTTTTTTCTCTTGTCTGCATATATATTTCTGGTTTGTGTCATGTTTGTCACAAACTGTCAAATATTAATGCAATTTATTCTTGCAGCAAAAGAAAAGAAAGAAAACCTTTTTCTTCTGTTTCACTTCTAAAGTGTTGCATTGATTATGTCCTTATAAGGAGACTCGCCAATTAGTGATGTCACACTGAATAAGCTGTTCAAAGCAGCCTAAAGTCTCATCCTGGGATTACTCCAACTCAACTCAGTTTGAAGCTTTCCCCGTTCAGTATCTCACATCCAGCATTTGATCTTTAAGTGAAGGGGAGCTTGTAAAAACACTCACCAGTTATCTGTTTCTTGGTATTTTCATTCTCGTACACTGTGATCGGGAGTGGAGCTCTGTAAACAGTAAACATGTGACACTTTAACCTTTGTTGTTTTAATGACAGTGTAAACATTAAAGGTGACATATCACGCTTTTTTCATCAATATATATTGGTCTAAGAGGTCCCCAAAACATGTCTTTAAAGTTTATGCTCAAAAAAACACTTTGAAATCAGATTTTGGTCTGCCTGAAAAACCCTCTTCTTCAGTCCTCCTCAGAACAGTCTGTTTTCTCTCTGACCACGCCCCCTCAGGAAGTGGATGTGCCTCGGCTCTCCAGCACGTTGAACTAATGTTAACATGTTGGCTGAATATACACGGCTGCTCAGAGATCACGTTACTTCAACCCTCTGAATCTGATCCAGAATCTGATCCTGACGGCAGCAGGACCTTTCTGAAGGATTGGTCACAGATTCTGTGTTTCTTGTTGTTTTATTTATCAGTATGTAGACGTGTGTCTTGGTACACAGCTACGAACATGTAGCTATGTGGCTATACTAACTAGCGCTAGCACTTATCCATGATAAATAAAAATCATCCACTAGATCTTCAAATCTGCGGACGTGGGGAGTAAAACCGACCTTTGTGTTTATTAAGACAGCCTACAACTAGCATGCCTCCCTCCTAAGCTCCTTGTTAGCACACATGTGCAGGGAATGAAAAACAGAGGAGGGATTCAGTATTATTTTATACAGTCTATGGGCTGAACAAGCTCTGAGCTCTGACTCCGTGACAGACCGGATATTGTTGTTACGTAACAAAAACACTGAAAACTGAAACGGCTGGTTTCACACACACTCCACAGAAAGGTGGAGAAATCAGAACAGGGGCAGAATGGATTTTTTTCATTCTTGGGGGGTTTGTAGACAGGGACACATATTTCAGGTAGAGAACCATTAAAAAGTCCATTTTGCATGATATGTCACCTTTAAAGGGCACATCAATGTTGAGACACTCACAGAACATCTGAAAGTCTTAAAGGAGTCTGAGAGGTGCTGAACGTTACACAGGGCTCTTGGTTCAAATGAAACTGACTGTGTAATTATCATATGATTCTAAAACTGTGAAAACAGACTCATCAGTGTTTGACCCCTGTGTCCACAGGAAACTACTGAACAGTTCTGACCTTCTGGTCGTTTATTCTGGTACTTAAGAGAAAAGGTCTAAAAAGGACTTTGATACTCACACGTATGTGTGTTCTGCACTTCCTGTGTGAGCTGGAAACAGTTAAAAACAGTATGAAGCAACATAAAGGAGGGTTTAATTAAAAGAATAATTCAATGATTAAAGTGTGTGCTGCGTGAGTAAACTTACCCTCTCCGATATTTTGATAGTCTGACGGGTCATCATTACCATCTGTCACTGAAGGAACAGACTGAGTCTATTATGACTGATACACAAAGTGATGTGGAGTTTGTTGTGACATTTGTTGTTCTGGTTAAAATCATCCAGAATCAGTTTCAACTCTTAAATCTACTTTTCTTCTTTTTACAAACACAAACTTACGGTGTGGGTACTCCTCAAACCGGTGTCCTGATTCACTGAAAGACATCAGCAACAGGGGAATCAATAGAAACAGATCAGACGCTAAATAAATAAAGTTCTGTACAACAATAGATGAGTGGGAAATATTGATATAGGAGTAAAATGTTTGGTATTTATTTCTTTTAGTCACAGATGTTTGAAAACAACTGGACTACAAACATGGAGCCCATCCCATGTTCTTTATATGCATGCTTCCTCAATCTCTCTGAAAATGTTGGACTTGGTGTCCCATGCTGCATTTTGGTTTGTTTCTGGTTTAGGATTCCGCATACATCACTGTATCTTGTATGAGAAGGTGGGCTTGTCTTCCTTACCCAACAGAAGAATGGAGCATTGGTATGTCTTTCTTTATAAGGCCATACTCCAGGAGCTGCAGTCTTATTTATGCTCCTTATTGACTCCTAAAGTTGTCAGTGGCTGTCATCTTCGGTCCCATGGACAAATTATTTTTGTCATTCTTCGGACTCACTTTGTCTTTGGTAAAAGTCCTTTTAATGTTTTTGCCCCCTCATCCTGGTCTGAGCTTCGAGCTCACCTAAAACTGGATCCTTTAATTTGATTGGGGGATTTTAAAACCAGGATAAAGGGTCATCTGATCAGCTTGTGCTCATGTGTTAGAGCTTAACTGCTGTCTTGGCCAGGACTCCCTTGTAAAAGAGCATTTGTATCTCAGTGGGACTATTCCTGGTAAAATAAAGGTAAAGTCAAAATAATTCCTGTGTTTCAAATTAGAAGTATAAAAAACTCAGAAGTCATTTGACTTTTGGACTTCTACAACACACCTAAGTTTTACCTGACAGGGTTTTTTTTTTCTAAAGCAAACAAAGAAGTAAGAATACCTTGTTCTATTTTATGTTCATATGTCTATTTGGGACTGTAGTTTACTTGTGTATGTGTTCCTGTGGGCGCCTCTTGGCCAGGTCATGTTTGTAAATGAGAACTGGTTCTCCAACATTTTTTACCTGGTAAAATAAAGGTAAAAAAAACCTCATTTATCGCTCAAAATTGTACCTTCATCTTATGAAAGTGCAACTAGCTCAATCATTTTAATATTTACTGCCTACAGTAGAACAGAAATGTGAACTGAACGCAAGTGTCACACCTGAGCTACCATATCACAAAATCAATCCAAAATGTGAACAATAACAAACACTTGAGGAGTCTCTATAATCTCTGAGTGATTACAACAGAATACAGTATTTCTCAAATGCTAAAGCACTAAACCCAGTTGTCTGAACCAAACTCTTAGTGTCTGATCTCATGTATTGAATCAGTCACTCTTTTGGCACATCTTACCTGTTAGACACAACTTCAAACACATTCTCTCTCACTAAAACACATGTTGTTCTGTGATGCACTTGTGCTGCATAAAGGTAAGCACAGGTAGCAGAAGTTCAACACATTTGAAGCACAGGAGTCACAGCTTCAACACAACCTCTCAGAACTGATCACACTTGTGGCTAATGATGTGAGGAAACCAATATAAGACTGGATCCGGCACGCCGCCTGTGATGTGGATGAAGTCCTGTGGCCTGACCCAGCACATAGACCTGATGCTGTGGCTGAATGATTGCAGACACTGTAAGCACTTCTGTTTGATTTTGTGGGTTACACTGTAATGTTCTCCTCATTTATATTTGTATTTACTTTATTGTTACTGTATACAGGAGCTACATTCATTTATCCTGCTGTGAACAATAAACATGATTTCTCCAGCTTCATGTCCTTAGCATTGTGTTTTCAGTGTTTTGATGTCGTGTGTAATGACTGCTCAGTATTGTTTTAATTTTGATTGACTCAGGGTGTGATCTGACAACATTGTTTGGTTTTGCAGGAAGAGTCAGAGGTTTGGTGAATGTATTTTGAAAATTAGGTTTTGTGCTTCTAGTGTTGAGAAAATCGCGGTGGACGTCAAGAAATGTGTTTTAGCAGTTGAGAAATACTGTAAGACATTTCTCATCTCTCATGTGACTGAGTACACACCTCAGACACAGTGCCAGCATGACAGTGAACACAGTGTGTGTGGATGTGTTGCTATATGTGTTGTAATGTGTACATACACAGGGTTTGCAGATAGAGGACTGGCTCTGGTAACTGAAAAACAGAGTGTGTAAATGTTAACATGCAGCATGAAATGTTTAAAAAGTGTAAATCAGAGTAAACAGAAATAAAAAAGATACAGGGGTTTAACTTGTCATGAATAAGAACTGTATGAACTTTACTTTACCTGTTTTTGATCTTATCACTGCAAACCTGCTCCCCCCACGCTGACTGTCAACAACAGATCAGTTCTTTCATTATAAAGTGGTTCAGTAAGTTCAGGTCTGTTGTTACATATCAAACATAAAGTTTCACAAAACAGACTATTTCACTCACATAAACAGCATGAAGGAAAGCATGACATTTCATGAAACCAAACCATTCTGTAAAAAACATGGCGGTACATTTTAAAAAGTGTCATCTCATAAAGCCTGGTGTTTCAGAAAACACACGACAAACAAACATCTCATCCAGACAGGAACCATATCTCACGAAACATATCAAATAAATACTTTTCAACAAATCTGAATGTGTCACTGCTCCTCACAGCTCTCCTGTGTTTAGTGAAGTCATGTGTTTCTCTGAGGTATTCAATCACAGCACACTGTTTAAAGGGGACATATCACGCTTTTGTCATCAATATATATTGGTCTAAGAGGTCCCCAAAACATGTCTTCAAAGTTTATGCTCAAAAAAACACTTTGAAATCAGATTTTGGCATGCCTGAAGAGTCCTCTTCTTCATTCCTCATCAGAACACTCTGTTTTCTCTCTGACCACGCCCCCTCCGGAAGTGGATATGCCTCGGCTCTCCAGCACGTTGATCTAATGTTTACATGTTGGCTGAATGTACACGGCTGCTCAGAGATCACGTTACTTCAACCCTCTGAATCTGATCCTGACAGAGAGGCGCCTGTAGCAGGACCTTTCTGAACGATTGGTCACAGATTTAGTGTTTCTTGTTTTATTTATCAGTATGTAGACGTGTGTCTTGGTACACAGCTACGAACATGTAGCTATGTGGCTATGCTAACTAGCGCTAGCACTTATCCATTATAAATAAAAATCATCCACTAGATCTTCAAATCTGCAGACGTGGGGAGTAAAACCGACCTCTACCAGAAAGGCAGCAGGACCTTTTATGAAGGATTGGTCACAGATTTAGTGTTTCTTGTTGTTTTATTTGTCAGTATGTCGACGTGTGTCTTGGTACACAGCTGTAGCTGTAGCTACAGCTACAGCTACAGCTACAGCTATGAACATATAGCTATATGGCTATGCTAATTATCCATGACAAATAAAAATCATCCACTAGATCTTCAAATCTGCAGACTTGGGGAGTAAAACCGACCTTTGTGTTTATTAAGACAGCCTACAACTAGCATGCCTCCCTCCTAAGCTCCTTGTTAGCACACATTTGTGCAGGTAATGAAAAACGGAGGAGGGATTCAGTATTATTTTATACAGTCTATGGGCTGAACAAGCTCCGAGCTCTGACTCCGTGACAGACCGGATATTGTTGTTACGTAACAAAAACACGGAAGTCTGAAACGGCTCGTTTCACACACATTTACAGAAAGGTGGAGAAATCAGAACAGGGGCAGAATGGATTTTTTTCATTCTCGGGGGGTTTGTAGACATGCCAGGGACACATATTTCAGGTAGAGAACCATTAAAAAGTCAATTTTGCATGATATGTCACCTTTAAGTGACAGCACTGTGATGTTGATCTTTTCATTGAACAGGTATGATGTGTGTACTTATCTGACTGTGTATTTAATACAGTCTGATGAGAGAGAGAATGATCTTTAATGGGTTCATTCGCGTTGACTTAACTTGTTGTACAGTCTGTTTTGGTTCTGTAGTTTGCCTTTGATTTGTCTTTGTTATCAGAATTCTCTGTGCAGCTTGGTGAATTCACCTCATCCTCAGCACCTTTTCACCTCTGGGGTCCCCCAAGGCTCCATCCTCGGGCCGATTTTTTTCTTGCTTTATATGCTGCCATTGGGGTCAATTTTCAAGAAGTATAATATTTCCTTTCACTTCATACCGATGATGTTCTGATCTACCTGACTTTAACAGGACGTTAAGTCCTGGATGGCCGCAAACTTTTTGCACTTAAATGAACAAAAGACAGAAGTCATATAGTTTGGCTGTGATTTCCCAGCTGGTTTTCTGGGCCCCCTTACACCAAACATCTGGTCATCAAGAATCTCGGTGTAATATTTGATGACAGGCTGAAATTTGATCACCAGGTTAGCTCAGTTGTTAAAACAGTTTTTAACTCTACCTCAGCTGCTTTTGCACATTAACCGTTTACTTAATCATTTTCTTATCTAGATTCTGTCTGCACCTTAATATCATTTGCACTATTACCTATTTTCATTGTCCATTTTTAAACTGTCACTGCACTACCTGCACTGTGTACATAGGATGTTTTTATATAACTGTATTATATTATATTTTATATCTAAATTTTAGATATTTAAAAGCTGGAAGAGAGAAACAGCATCTCGTTTTTCCTGTATGTCTCATATACACAGTGAAAATTGACAATAAAAACCTTTGAATCTTGAATCTTGAATCTTATCATTTGAGGATTTTATGGGAAGTAAAGGGGTACCTGCCACAGAACGATCTTGATACAGTAAGCCAGGCTTTAAATAACAGTCGACTGGATTACTAACTAACTAACTAACTCACTGTATTTTGGTCTGGACCACTCACTCCTGCACCGCCTGCAGCTGGTACAGAACACAGCTGCCCGTCTCCTCACTAGCAAACACAAGCGTGAGCACATATCCCCTGTCCTAGCTCCACTGCACCGGCTCCCTGTTGCTTTTAGAATAGATTTTAAAATGTTATTGTTTGTCTTTAAAGCTCTTAATGGCCTAGCCCCCCTGTACCTGACTGAGCTTCTTCATTACTATGTCCCTGCCAGAACACTGAGATCATCGAGTCAGTGGTTATTGGTCACTCCCAAAACGAGGCTTAAAACCAGAGGTGAGCGAGTCTTTGTGGCGGCTCCCCTCGGCTCTGGAACAACGGGCCCTGGCAGATCCGCTCTGCAGGATCAACTGAGGGTTTTAAATCCTCTCTAAAGACCCACCTCTTCTCCCTGGCTTTTAATCAAGGTTGAGTGGACATCTGGAGAAATCTTAATTCCATTTTAATTTGTTTTATTCTATCTTATTTTATTATATATTTGCACTGTGTTTATGTATCTTAGTATTCCATCTTTGACATTGTTTGGGTTATTTTTGTCAATTGTGCTGTTTTGATCTGTACAGCACTTTGGTCAACTCCGTTTGTTTTAAACGTGCTCTATAAATAAAGTTTGAGTTGAGTTGATAATTATTATTATTATGATTATTCATGCAGCATTATTTTTTATGGATTTTTGAAATAGTACGGTGTATATTTGAACGTGACCTTGGCGGTAGCTGATGGGATCAAATCGAGAAATGAATAAAATGAAATCACAAACACAACATCTCATTCATGACAGCAGCATGGATTACCAGAGTGAAATATGTAGGACATTTAAATAGGAACATTCCATGAACATGTTAAATCGTCATGATTCCTCCTTTGTTTAAAGTAAAGTTAGGTTTAATACTCACAATGTGTCTGGGTTGTAGATCTGATGCTCCTCGTGAATGATCTCTGAAAAACAAACAGAGCAGTGAAAAGAGAGTTTGTCAAATATTCAACACTTTGAAACAAGATGCTCCTGAACAATTTCCACACAGGCATTTATACGACAGAGATTCTATTAAAACAAAACCAAAGTTAATCTAAACACCTAAACATAATGTGAGGTATATCTCTGCTTTCACACACGGCTCTCTGAAACATGGTGAGGCCTGCGTCTTCTGGTATAAGACGCTGAAACTTACCTGTTTCTTTTAGATTTTAAAGTTCATTACTTGTTTTTAAATCTCCTCCATACATCACTGATCTGTCATTTGATGTTCCACCACGATCTCTGAGGTCCTCCAATGCTTCCTTTTAAATGTTCCTCATGTGTCGCTCACAAAGAGAGAGAGCTTTCTGTCTTTATGCCCCTGAACTCTGAACTTTCTGGACGTTAACACTGCGAGTGTTTTTAAAGTAAACTTAAGTCTCTCCTTTTTAATCTGGCTTTTAACTTGGAGTAATTTCCTTTTAGCCCTGGACTGAATATTACCATTATGACTATTGTTTTAACATCATTTTTATTTGTATTTTATTTTATTCTATCTCTTTTTTTTATTGTTTTTTGCCTGGTAATTATCTGATTTAATTTAATTAATTGATTTTATTTTATTGTGATGATTTTATTTTATCTTATTTTATTGGTTTTATTGTGATGATTTTATTTTATTTTATTGTGATCATTTTATTTTATCTTATTTTATCTTATTTTATTGTGATCATTTTATTTAATTGATTGATTTTATCTTTATTGCTTTTATTTAAATGATTTTATTTAATTCTTAAGTATGTCATTTCACAGTCCTCTATCATGTTTAGCCTTGTATCATTTCACCTGCTCTTGTTGTTTCCTGTCTCTCTGTTCTTTAGTGAAGCACTTTGAGCTGAATGCTTGAATGTGCTAAAGGTGACATATAAATAGAATTGAGTTGAGTTTAAATAAGAATTATATAAATTAAGTACACTTCCTACTTGTGCATAGTTTAGTTATTCCATGGGGGGAAATAGTCAAATAAAAGCAATATATATATATATTAACAGAACAAGTCAAGTGAATGAATCATGAAGTTCATAAACCACAACTTATCAGGAGCAAGAAACAGAAATGTACAAATAAAACAATCACAAGTGTGACATTTCTTTTAAGAAATGATACAAATAAGAATGTCTTAGTCCTGATTTCACGTGTCTTTATTTATAATATGAGGTTTGGCTCTCTTCTGATCAGGTTTTCTTCTGCAGTATTTTTATAGAAACCTGTTTATCTCAATGAGTTAGCTCCTTTCCATCACATGATAGTTGGATACAAACATCTACACTACCTGTTAAAAATGTGGAAACACCTTCTCATTCAGGGGTTTGTATTTATTGGAATGCTTGTAAACACTGTAGATTAATACTGAAGACATCAAAACTATGAAAGAACATATATGGAATTATTGAATGATCCAAAAAGTGTTAAACAAAGCAGAATCTGTTTTATATTTTAGATTCTGTAAAGTAGCCCCCTTTTTCCTTCATGACAGCTTTGCACACTCTTGGTATTCTCTCAGTCTGCTTCATGAAGTGGTCTCCTGGAATGGTTTCTAATGAACATGAGCCTTGTCAAGAGTTCATTTGTAGAATGACTTGCCTTCTTAATGTGTTTGAGACCATCAGTTGTGTTGTTCAGAGGTAGGGTTAGTACACAATGGATAGTCCTATTTGACTACTGTTGTAATCCAGATTATGGTAAAACCAGATTATTTCATAGTTTTGATGTCTTCAGTATTAATCTACAATGTTGAAAATAATTAAAATAAATAAAAACCATTGAATGAGAAGGCGTGTCCACACTTTGAGTGGTAGTGTATTTTAAGAAATGAGGGTATTTTGGATCATTCTCTGAATATTGATGAAATGTCGTCAAACCTGAGTCGTGACTAAAAAGCTAAAACCTTTGAAAGGGAGCTGAGTCCGAGTTCTTAAAAACAGAACTCTGTGGTGGGCTGGTTCAGTGTGGTGTGATAAACCGTGTGCCTGTACATGGGCTGTGGTCGTAGCAGACCCCGCTGTGACTCCTGTCCGAGAGCACTTGCTGCATCTCATCTCACGCTCTCTCCACGCTCTGCGCTTCCTCTCTCTCTTTAGCTGTCCTTTCTTTAAAAGCTAAAAGGCCTCCAAACATACAGTATGTAAATATATGACCATCAAACCTCAATACATTGCAGCAGGTGGCTGTAACTGCTCAGAGATGAGACAGTCAGCAGATTCCTCTCTCACACACCTACTGTGACTCATCTCAGAGGTGAGACTCAAAGTGTGTGCTGTTTCTCAACCACTAAGTGTGCAGCACCACACTGTCACTGTTTGTGGCTCTTTACCTGTGACTTACTCTTTATCTAGTTCTAATAAGGTTGCAGTTAAACATCCTCAAATAGCCTCAGTCATATAACCACAGATACCCTTTGGTTTTCATCTTAATCCCTCAAAACAAGCAGGATATCTCTACAACGCTTCACAAAGTGCATCAAGACAAAAATACAGAAACACAGATATGATAATATGCTGTAAAATAAAATAATTATCAATATCTTTATGATCCAGGTTGCATGACAGGTATCTGGATTTGGGGGAAATGCTGTTGCATTGAACCGAGGCTCAGACCTGTTCATGGTTAAAACTAACGCTGTGTTTCTCTGGCAATATCAGGGCTTGTTTCTCTGTTTTCCTGTCTTTAAAAGCGGACCCTGAAGGCATCACAATCAGTAGAAGGAGAGACCCTTGTCTCCACTTACAGACACAAGGCCACAGTAACAGAAAGTTGAAACTCAGTGTCTCCTTGTTGCAGCAAAGGTGGCCTTTGTTTGTCGCTTCAAAGGGACTTACTTGATTTCTTTTTGCATCGCAGACAGAAGAGAGAGAGCAGACTCAGAGACAGGACTGACACCACGGCCAGGACCGCAGTCAGCACACCAGAGTTTCCTATCATACCTAAAAGAAACACCCACATATAAAAACACACACTTCACCAGCTTCAAAGTGACCTTCAGGTCCACTTACAGTTGTTAACAGATTAAATTACTGACCCTACGATCACATGTTAAACATTTTCTCTCAGTCATTAAAAAGGAGAGTTTGTTACCGTGTGGTTTACTGGTCATCATCATCATCATCAGTTCATCTTTCTGTCATGGCTGAAGAAGCTGCTGTTTTCCTGTTCACAAAGACAAAGAGATCCAGAGGAAGTGGTTGGCCGAAAAAAATAACTGAAACCCAGAGCTGCTTACTGTATGTCGGAAATTAAAACCAAGGTACTCTGCTGTTTGAGAAGCTGAAGGTAGAAAGAGGGGAAATATTTGAGGCTCAAACACGTCTTCTTGACTTACATCTTTTGTACAGGATTATATCTGCTGGAAGTTTAACAGGGGTTAAGTTCATCAGTTAGTTTGTTACAGAGTCCATTTTCTCTAAGTTGAATAAAGACAACCTGAACACTTTCTTCTTCTTTGTAGCTTTAATGTATCTTAAGTAACTCTGCTGCTGACCCTGGTCCGCCCCAGTTATTCAGCCTCTGTTTAGAGCAGCAGCTGGTTCAGCATGTTTTCTACGAGGGCGTATTTACTCAGAACAAACAGCTAATGAGTCCTGAGAGAGAGCCGAGAGGGAAAGCTCTGTGACAGATTAAATCAGATCTCTGTGTAAAACATGAATCTGCTGATTGATCTAAATCACAGATAATCTAATCTTAAAGATCATTCCACAATTAAACATAAACTAAAAACATATTTATTCAGTCTGGCTTTTATGGAGGGTTTAACAATTGTTACAAATTACTTACTTTTTATTATTATATTGATTTTAATGTTTGTTTTATTTGTATTTATGTATTTACTTATTTTAATTTATCTACTCAGTTTTATTGATATTTTTTAGCCTTAATTTTATTTCCAGCTCTTATGCTTTACCCCTTTAAAATGTATTCATTTTAACTATTTATATTCTTAATATTAATTTGATGCTTTGACTTATTTTAATTACACATATTTTATTGTTGTCGGTGTGCATTAGTCTCTATTTTAAAATCCATTTTTGTTTTTAATATGTCTTTCCATTATTTTAGTTCTGCTTCTTTCTTGTTTTAGTCGCTGTAAGGCTCTTTGAGCTGCATTTAATTTGTATGAAAGGTGCTCTATAAATAAAGCTTGATTGATTGATTGTTTGGTCAGTCCTTACAAACATGGACTCTGAGCACAGACTGTGTACAACATGGATGTAGTCCATGGACATGAGGACTGGTTTCTGTAAAGCTGTTATGAGGCCTAAAGACAGCCGTCGTTATATGAAATGCTCTGTACTCTAGTGAAGCAGATGAACAAGCCTGAAAGATGTAAAGTTGAGGCCTTACCACCTGTCAGTCAAATCAGACACACTTACGCTCAATAATAAATAACTCTGAATATTATCAAACAGGATAAAAATGATAATCCTCTCCCCTGTACAGATGTTCTGAGTAAAGAGAGGAGGTATAGAAGTGCTCTCTGTACCAGGCTGTAAACTGCTTTATTACCCGGCTCTCTTACTGATCTTCCGGTTGTGTAAGATGCTTGATTCTGATTGGTCCAAACCCCTTGACAATGGTTATTAACTTTCACTAACATGATCAACACCAGAGACAAACTGATCACACGTCATGTCAAATCAATCCACAGAAAAGAGTTCAGACACATTTAGCTTCTGCTTGTTGACACCATAGACCAGGGGTGTCAAATATGCGGCCCACGGGCTAAAACCGGCCTGCCAGAGGTTCCAATCCAGCCCGCGAAACAACTTTGCAAAGTAAAAAATAACAGAGAAGACATTAACTGCAGTTTTTCAATAAAAGTAACTACCATTTCAAATTTGTCCTTTGGGGGTCGCATCAAATCAAAGTGCTGATGGAGTGAACCAGAACCTGAACAGCACTTTTTTTCCGGGACTTTTTTTTTTGATGTGAGAAAATAGATGACTTGCTGTTTGCACAATCCGGTTGAGATTCATAAAGACTTTTTAGAGCACTATAACTACTAACACTAGCACTACACCCCTGCATAAAACACTGTCCAGCAAGCAAACTGTTCTAAGGTGTCCAAAATATTCACCTTTACCTTCTTCATCATTATAATCTATCGGTTCTTTTTCAGTAATCATTACACTCTGTGTGTCAGGTGAATGGGTAACCTGTGTGTTTGGTGTGTCTTCAGCAGGTTTCAGGGCTTAAAGAGTGAAATATTCAGTCCACTGTGAGACTCATCATGGTGAAAAACACAACAGCTGTTTTTGTAGAAAGATAGTTCATTAAATGTGAACATTTTCAGAATGTACTTTGTTTGCACTAAAACAAAGGGACAAATGTAGAGTTTTCATTATTTATAGGTTATTATGTTCTGATTTTACTGGTCCGGCCCTCTTCAGATCTATTTGGGCTGTATGTGGCCCCTGAACTGTAATGAGTTTGAGGCCCCTGCCATAGACTGTAAGGTGAGGTAAAACCATTAGCTTCCGTTAGCATCATATTGGTAAACAATGTGGCTAAAACGTTAGCTTCGGTTAGCATGCTTTTCCATATTGGATCCTGTTCATCAATATGATGAAGGAGCGGAGCAGGTGAGAGAAACTTTAGGTTAGTGATCTCTCCAAAGAAAGTTAAACTATGAGCGGTGGTGATGATAGCAGCAGGGTTCAAAGTTGTGACATTAGTTTCTTTTTAAAGGTGTGTGAACCACAGAGCTCAGAGAAGAAGGAGAGCTGAATGAGGACAGTTTCATGTTCAATCCACCACAACAGGCAGAGAAGAATCCATCACCATGGAACGATCACTGACGAGGAATCACTGGGACTATTTTTAAAAACTGTAAACAGAAATCATTTAAATCAATAAAATCATCTTTAATCAATGATTTTAACAAAGTGTTTGTATCTGAAGTTAGTAGCCGGGTAATACTACTTACCTAATTACTTAATTCTGTGGTGAAAAATTAGCATTTTAACATCAGCTCTAATGGACTGTCCATGACTTTTAGAGTCTGCCTCTAGTGGTCACTTGAGGAACTAAAGTGTTTCCACATTGGCTCATTTAACATTAGCAAAGATTGCTGCTTGGTATCCTATAATAAAATAACTTGAATTTAATTAAATGAGGTGTGAAGTTTGGCTCGGGACCTACTGTATGTACTGAGGCTGCAGTCTGTCCTGGGTCCACTTGGGCCTTGAGCCTTATGCTGCCTGTCAGCCCTCACCCTCTACTCCCCACCCTTCCTGTCCCTCTTCTTCTGTCCTACCTGATAAAGGCACGATGCCCCAATAATAACATTGAGCGAATGGAGAACCAGTGAGTCTTGAAATTAAAGAGGCTGCAACTCTCTGCAGCGATGCACAGTCTGATTATTTCCACTGTCTTTAAACCCCCTCTGTCAGAGTATAAACTTCTCTATCAGCTGTTTTGATGAGACAGGATTTGATGATGCAAATACATTTATGATTTCACTAGGGTTAAAGTTATTAAACTTATTGTTCCAAAAGAAGAAGAAAAATCATGGTTGGGAATGAAGATAATAAAATGACTCCCAAACTTCTTGAAATATTGATTTAGGAGCATTTATATAAACAAGCAAACCGTTTACTTCAAAGGTCTTTGAGTAGTAGTTTGGTAGTTCTTATATCGATGCCTGAGATTTGTGGTCATGCAAAATAAAACTTTTGAACCTCCTGATGTTATCCAACATGCTTAAACAGTTTAAATAGTTCATTAGTATTCTTTTTACATTTCCATCTGTGACATGTTTTGGGTTTTATGAGTGTGGCATGTTGATGGCTGTTTCTCAACCCTGCCACCCTCTCCACGGTACGATGCTGTCAGAGCTGTTTTGAAACTCAGTGTGGTTCTACTTTTCCGTCTTCAGTCACGATTTAACTGGAAGTTAAAACAGTTGTCACAGACTGAATCATATTTTCCTCTGTGATTTATTTTGGCATGTTCATGTGAGTTTCGGTTCCTGCTGCAGAGAAACATGGATTCACTGTAAGGATCTGAGCATTTGTCTCCTTGACTCCAGGGTATCAGTGTTATAGTTACCATTCATTAATACTTTATAAGAAGTGGGAAACAAGAGGTTGGAAAACTGAAGTTTAGGCTTTGCAAAATTCTAATTTCATTTAAATGTTTGATATCATGTTTAAACTGCATAAAGTTGATAAAATAATAACACCTTATGTTTCTGTAGCTACAGTTTAGAGCAGGGGTTCCCAAAGTGGGGGGTCGTGAGACACTAATGGGGAGTCGCGAGATGTCTTCCAGATTTTTTTTTTTTTCAAGTAATCTAAATTTGCTTATTTGACCCATTATTGTAAAAATAAAGTCACAGAAAGTGGTTACATTTGAAATAAAACCCTGCAAATAAGTACATTTGATTAGTTTTCTGCCTTTCTTTGTTGCCAGATGTCTCCTTAAGTTAAGGTTAGGGTTAGCTAACAGTTCATTAACAAATGCATCAGTAGCAGCAGGTCAATTCACAGCAGCACAGGAAACACACCTACCTGTGCATGTAGGCAAACTCATTTTGAAGTAAGAAATATGAAGCAACATTTAACCACTTCGAGGGACAGTGGGGGTCACAAGTCTTTGGCTCTATATTT
Organism: Notolabrus celidotus; assembly: GCF_009762535.1. Classification (NCBI taxonomy): domain Eukaryota; kingdom Metazoa; phylum Chordata; class Actinopteri; order Labriformes; family Labridae; genus Notolabrus; species Notolabrus celidotus. The sequence continues at coordinate 38,508,184 of NC_048276.1, read as the reverse complement.
TGGGGGCCACGGGCTGAAAAGATTGGGAACCCCTGGATTAGAGAACGCAGCTCCACAAGCTCCAGTCTTTAGATGTACATGAGCTTCAGTGAGCGCGCTTTTAAACAGCTTCAACAACCTCTGCACTTTCTCATGTTTCTGAAGGTGGGAACTGATGCAGGACTTTTAAACTACTATACATTATGTTATGGTTTAAATGTATTTATAACATAAAACTTTAGAAATGGATAATTAACCTTCATACAGAATAAATAAATACGTTTTCATTGAAGCATTTACACAACATTTATTTATAATGATTCATCCTCCATGAATAACTGCACCTGAACACATCAATCATTTGAACTTTAAATCACAGTATGCCCTGTTCTTCTTGTTGTTGTCTTCATTAGCTAAGCTGTATTATAAATAATACTGTATTTACATGTTGTGTTGGTCTCCTGTCTCTGTTGCATTCCCCTTGTCTCTCAGGTTTTACATTTCTCAATAGTTTTAAACAGGTGGAAGTGTCGGCCAACAAGAACCTGTTCAGTTTGTAGCAGGATCTGGATTTAACTCTTTTTAAGTCCTAATCTAAATCAGTTTCTGTGGTGAATATACACTCTTCATTTTCTACTTAGCTATAAAACTGTGTTAGATTAAATAAAGTCTCAAGTTAAATCTAAAATTCAACAGGACTTGGTAACCTTTGGACTGAATGTTAAATAACATGAAGACTGAAGCCTGTCAGGAAATAAGAACATTGTGTTCCTCTGAAATATATCTATGGGGTGCCGTTTGTAAAGTTGTGCGTACTAAAAAATACAACTTCAATTCTCCATATTCAGCTCCAAAATGTCATAAAAACGTAATGTTAATTTTTAAAAGTCCCTTTTTTTTAATCACATTTAGAGGAATATTTGTGATCTTCTTCACATTTGATTTTGTTGTGAAAAATATATTTAAGTTAAATTCATTGTTAAATCTAAATGTTAAATATAAATCTTAATATTAAATGCTAAATCTAAATGTTGATTGTTAAATCTAAATGTTTAATCTAAATGTTAAATGTTGCTGCGCGATCCTATATATTTAGCTGATATGTAAATTCACACTGCCACATAGCAGAAATACCAAAATAAAGCTTCATAAAGCCATACAGACTTAGCATAGCAGCTTAGCTTGTCCGTCCCATAGACTGGGTCAGTTCTGTCTCTGAGCGTTGTGAAATCTCTTTAAAGCCTCCAAACTGCCTGTCTGGCTTCTTTACGACGGGCAGTCTGACTATAACCTGTAGGAGTCAGTACTGACAGACTGTGGTTAGGATATCTGTATCACTTTATGATGCTTTTATTTTGGTACTTCCGCTAGGCGGCAGTGTGAATTTGTATCGGGCGCTGTTTGTACCAAAATAAAAGCTTCATAAAGTGATACAGATATTCTAACCACAGTCTGTCAGAACCAAGCAGCAACCTCCAATCTGAAAATATGAGTCCAATGTGGAAGTGTAAAAAACTGCAGTTCATCAAGGATCCACTTGAGGCTGAAGTACCAGAAACCACATACACACCAATTCAAAGAAGACGATCTTTACAGCAGAAATAAACATGTTTACAGCCTGGTTCATAAGATGAGTGTAGTCTGGATAGATCATTTCTCCATCAGCACACACTGTACGGGGGTAGAATTTTTTTCTAACGCGGCAATTTGGAAGATATTGAGATTACGAGTCTTCCAATGAGAGGCACAGCTGACAGCAATATGGCAATCTGACAATTGGCCTCAAAACAGCGCTTCAGAAACAGATGGGTGACGTCACGGATACTACGTCCATTACTTATACAGTCTATGGTCAGTACTGACTCCTACGGGTTATAGTCAGACCTGTCATTAAAATGCTGGATAGGCAGTTTTGGAGGTTATAAAGAGATTTCACAATGCTCAGAGACAGAATTATTATTATTGTTATTATTATTATTGTTATTATTATTATTATGAATTTTTGGGGCGGCAGTGGCTCAGTCCATAGGGACTTGGCTTGGGAACCGAGTCCCATTATGAACAAAGTTTGGCAAGTGGACTGGTGGCTGGAGAGGTGCTGGTTCACATGCCTGGGCACTGCCGAGGTAGCCTTGAGCAAGGCACCGAACCCCCAACTGCTCAAGTAGCTTTCTTTCTAATTTATATATTAGCTAAATACAGAGGTGGGTAGAGTATACCGAAACAGTACTCAAGTAAAAGTACTGTTACTTTCTAATGATGTTACTCAAGTAGAAGTAAGAGTACTCATAGAAATAAGTACTTGAGTAAGAGTAAATAAGTACCTAAAAAAAAAACTACTCAAGTAGTGAGTAACTTGTGAGTAGTATCATATATAAAATTGTACTGTATTGGAAATGCTAATAATAATGTGAAGCGCACACTGCCTTTAATAAAGTGACATAAATAGGAAAATGCCAAAATGAATGCTGTTAGGCATGGTTTACTTTCAAACATTAAAGAAAGAGAAGCTGCAATGTGCACAAACTAATGTACCCGCTTTCATTTTTTAAAACAAGCTGAAACTTCAAACTGTGTCTGAGATGTCATCAGAACTCCACAACATTAATACTTCAACATTACAATAAAAAATATATCTATGCCTTCCAAACTTTCTTTTTTAACCTTTAACTTATTTTCAGAACATCTTACTTAAAAAAATAACTTGAAAATACTAAAACAACTTGGAAGTGTTTAAAAAGGCCATGAACTCAGTCCTGAAGAACCTCTCTGAGGTGACTGTTTTATTAGCATGCTACCTTACTGCTCTTATAAGTTACTTTAGATTACTTTCCAACATTTCTAACATGCTTTTAAGATTTAATGTTAACCAGTATGATCCTTAGCTTACCTAACTGATAACTCACTATAACATGTTTTTTAAGATTTAATATTAACTAGTATGATCCTTAGCTTACCTAACTGATAACTCACTATAACATGTTTTTTAAGATTTAATATTAACCAGTATGATCCTTAGCTTACCTAACTGATAACTCACTATAACATGTTTTTTAAGATTTAATATTAACCAGTATGATCCTTAGCTTACCTAACTGATAACTCACCATGGCATGTTTTTAAGATTTAATATTAACCAGTATGATCCTTAGCTTACCTCACTGATTACTCACCATGACATGCTTTTTAAAATGTAATTGTTCTATAAGCTCAAGATTTCCACCGTATAGACAGAGTAAGCAGCGCGTAATGTTTCTCCTCGTCATTTAGAAGTTATGAGAGAGTCCGGATGTTGGGTACAGGGTAAACATGTTCCTCCAAAGGGGACGCAGGTATAACGCAGCCTCTCTCCCCAGCCGTAGGTGGAGGCGGGGGCGGAGCTACTTCTCCGTTCATTCAGTGTTGAGGCTATTTATAGCTCTGGATCAGAAGGAGCTGCATGAGAGATGGCTGAGTATAAAACATATAAAATGAAGAAAAAAAGGAACGGTAAAAGTAGCGACTGGACAGCCCAATGTAACGAAGTAAAAGTACATATTTTTTAACACAAATGTACTTGAGTAGGAGTAAAAAGTACTCTGCAAAACAAATACTCTCAGAAGTACAATTTTTTGAAAAAACTACTCAAGTACATGTAACGGAGTAAATGTAACTCGTTACTACCCACCTCTGGCTAAATATTTAGGATGGCAGAGCAAAATTTAACATTTCGATTTAACATTTAACATTTATATTCAACTTTTAGATTTATATTTAACATTTAGATTTATATTTAACATTTAGATTTATATTTATATTTAATACTCAGATTCATATTTAAAATTTCTATTTCTATTTAAGATTTTGATTTTGATTTAGCATTTGGATTTAAAATCGAGTGTAACTTAATATTTTTTTCACAATAAAATTAAATGTGAAGGAGATCACAAATGTTGCTCTAAATGTGATAAAAAAAGTGACTTCTTAAAATTAACATTACGTTTTTATGACGTTTTGGAGCTGAATGTGGAGAATTGCAGCTGTTATTTTCAGTGTGCACAACTTTACAAACGGCGCCCCATCAGAGGAGAAGTCTAACATCCCGGGCTGCACTTAAGTGAAGAATGGGAACTTACATTCTGCACATAAACTACTGAAGTAAGGTTTATAACTTTTCACAAGTTTTTTGACCATCACTTTTGACCAAAATAAACAGGTTGTAGATCAAAAACAATTCTGTCAGAAACTTCACCAACTTCAACATTATAAAATCTGTCCTGTGGTGCACATGTGTATCAGCGCCTGATATTTTCTTTGCTTCCTTTGTAGTTATCACTCTTGAATTTCCCTCCGTTAACAGTCCAAACATTTTCATGGTCCGATAATATTATCCTTACTTAAAGTGAACATAAAGCTCAAAGTCACAAAGTAAAGGTTTCTTATCAGGTAGTTTCTGTGTTTTACCGTCAGCGGTCCAGCCGTCCTCACTCTTCAGACGGATGCAGCAGAAATGCTTTGCTTCCTCTTTCAACAGCCCACCACATCCGGCACACTCAAGACACAGAAGACCTCCCTGCTGCACACATCTGCAGTTTCTCTGTGGTTGGAAATGGACACATACACCTCTCTGATCTACTGCTGTTTGATGTTTTAAATAAAGTCACTTACATTTATCTACAGCTGATGTTTCAGAGTGACCAGAGTCCTTCTTTGGCTGTCACTATTCTGCCCTACAATGACAAATCCCAGCTAAACATTTAGACTACATGTATACCACAGGAATACTCCTGTTTAAGAGACCTAATGTAACTTTGTATACACTCTTTAAAGAAGAGCTTTACCATCTTGCATCTCATTCAAACAAACAAACGCACTCACAGACAATGCTCCTCACAAACCCAGGGTTTAATGGACAACACTACAGCCCCAAAGATACGGTAATACTTACTCTGATTAAGCAACAAAAATGAATTCCAGTTGATAACAATAATAAACAAAAGGGAAAATGTTGTCCTGTTGTGTGTGCATGCTTTGTTCTTGCTAAGACCTGTTTAACGCAGCTTCTTGTTTGCCTTGAATGCTTTGTTTTTGTTTTTGTTTTTATGCATGTCTCGCATGATTTATGTATTTCTTAACATTTCATTATTGCTGCCTCCTGCTTGTGTTGCATGCTCCATGTATTTTATGTCCATGGCCACTTTCTCTAAGACTCTCATGTTGTCTCTTCATGTCGTTTATAGTAATTTTAAATCGTGAGGTATTGGTACTCTAATGTGTTTTTTCCTTTCTCTTTTTTGTTTAGTCTTGTTTTTCTTAAGGAGCCTGTTTCTAACATCTGGCAAGGGACTACAAATGGAAACTAGCCTTCTGGCTAACTGTGGCACCTTTACATAAATGTTCATTAATATTCACGGTCCTTGTTAATGAAAAATGGATAAATAAGATAAAATAAAAAAGATCACTTTAAGCATAAACAAACATGTACATGAATAAAATAAATAGATAAAGTGAAACATTAATACATTTACATGAAAAGGGTCAATAAATCAAGTTAATACTCACAGAAACGGGTCAGGGCTGATAGTTAACATGAAATGTTTACACAATGACTCCCATCAGACAGAGAATCGTATCGGGATGTTTTGAATTGAGTTAATTGGTGAATGTATTTTTAAGTATAAGCTGACATCCTTAAGTAAGAAAACTTTACAAAGTGATTTCAGAAAGTAAAACGTAAGTTTTTTCAACATAAAACCCGCCGAGGACTCAAAGAGAAGTTGTCAGAAGTTTACAGCACTAAGAAGTGGATATGTGCCACATTGAATTTAAATACATATGAAGTTACTAGCAGCCTGTGGCACAGCCTATTTAGTTAATTTTAACACGAGTTCCACCTCTGATAAAGCAAATAGCTAAACATGGTTTGGGATTTAGGGGTGGCTTCAGGGCTGGTTGAAGGGTGAGAGTCCCCTCTGGTCATCCCTCTGCACACGCCCCTGGTAGACATGTCAAATCAAATCAAATCAGATCAAATCAAATCAAATCAAATCAAGCTTTATTGTCATTTTGTTCATACCAGTGTAAAAACAAAACCAAATAGTGTTTCCAGGAGATCATTGGTAAAATATAGTAATAAAAAATATGGCAGTAAAAATACAGTATAAAAATATAGATTAAAATATATGTGAGAACACAGCATTCATTAACACACACTCATCCATCAGAAAGTTAAAGTGCTGTAGACAATATGATAAATATAATAGATATGCAGCAGTGTATTTATGTTCATTTAAAGTTCAATAGTCTGATAGCCTGAGGTATGAAGCTGTTTGATGGTGTTTGATGTTTACACATAATAACAGGTTGTGCTAACAGAGATATCACATGATAAGAACGACTATCTTGGTCAAATGTTATATATGAATAACTGTGGAGGACTTTATATTGAGTTTCAGTTGAATGAGGGGAGATGAGGTCGAATCACTTTAGAAACACATTAAAATAACTATTTTGCAGCGTCTCAGTCATTTCAGGTGTGGCCGTTGTAAAGTCCAAATGACATGTTTCTATAATGATATCGATAATTATTATGATATGATCCTCTCACGTCTCTTCAGAAGGGACCTGAAATGTAAACACAGTGGAGTTAATGCGCTCGCGGACAGGAGCCTTCTAACGTGATGACGTGCTCCCTGCTGTCACGTCACAGCACGTATGACCGAGGACTGCTCGGGCCCAGTCCTCCAGTCTTCCAGTCCTCCAGACCTGGCTGCTGCTAACCTGACAGTCTGGACCAAATGTTCTGCACCCCTTCGTGTTTTTGGGGAGTTTCGATCACTGAAGGCGGAATTGACCTACTTCCGCTTCCCCTCTGAAGGCGGGGTGTGATCCTGGACCCTCTCCACCCCTGTGCCCCTCCTCTGTTGTTGTTGTTTGTACTAACAGGGGCTCACGGTGGATCCAGGTACCGTCCTCTGAACCTGAGCCGACGGTCGGCCCGCCGCGCGTATGCAGCAGAATGGATCGAGCGGGTCCAGCGGGTCTACCGGTTCTGACGGCTGCAGCAGGGACCGGCAGACCCTGTCCTTCAGCGGGTCCACCGGTTCAGAGGGCTGCAGCAGGGACCGGCAGACCCTGTCCTTCAGCCCATTGCCCGCCGCCACGACCCGGGTGAGGAGGTTCATCCAGGAGAGGAGGACTCTGCCCCTACCTAGAGTGATGGTGGTCTTCTCCGGGGACTCCGACAAACCGGGCGATGCCATGTCCAGTTCGGACTCTGCGGAGGACGAGTACAGAAAGCCGGCCTCCCCAGCCCAGAACTTTACCCTGAGCCCCCCGATCCGGTCCTCTCTGAACGCCCAAGACCAGGAGGTAGGCCGCCTGACAGGGCTGGTACACGTGGGAAAAACCCCTTTAATATGGCACATACAGGCTAGACCAGAACACACTGAGACAGAGTCTGCTTTAACCATACATTACATTAACTATATTAAACTATAGGAGAACAGCTGGACTAACATCATCACAGTCAGTGTCAATAACTGACTGTCATCTCACTTCAATAAAACCAAAACATCTTCAACCATGGTGCCCATTATTTCATATTTACCACTATTACTCCATATGTCTGCTGTATTACTATTTTTACAGGGCTCAGAGGTGGTTGAGCTGATAATTGGCTGGCCTGGGTGTCACATGACCTGGGTTAATGCACATGGGATATTTTGTCCTGCTGATGGATGTACACAACATGGCCACAGCACAATAATCCTCTTATTACTGTGACTGTGAAGTCATGGCTGCTTCAAAACTCAACACACACCAGCTCTCATAGAACTATCTGAATAATCACAGAGAGTTTGGGTCATCTCATGGCGTGAAGTCCATTAAACGTCTGCTTCTAATCTTTTTACATGGATAGAGAATTCATCAATCAGCTCTTTGAGAGAGTTTATCCATTCACAATCAGGATCAGAATCAGAAATACTTTATTTATCCCAGGGGAAAATCAGTCATTAAAGTTGCTCCTATACACAATAAGTAAGAATATCAAATAATATTAATAGAAGAAGTAATTGATAAGATATAAATACAATACAATGTAAACAATAATAAGAAGAATACGTACAGAAGATAAAATAAGCTCTGTAGAAAATAAATACATGGTTGAAGTCCCCGGAGATCAGGAAGAGGGCACTCCGGTGGTCTGTCTGGAGATCAGGAAGAGGGTACTCTGGTGGTCTGTCTGGAGATCAGGAAGAGGGCACTCTGGTGGTCTGTCTGGAGATCAGGAAGAGGGTACTCTGGTGGTCTGTCTGGAGATCAGGAAGAGGGCACTCTGGTGGTCTGTCTGGAGATCAGGAAGAGGGTACTCTGGTGGTCTGTCTGGAGATCAGGAAGAGGGCACTCTGGTGGTCTGTCTGGAGATCAGGAAGAGGGCACTCTGGTGGTCTGTCTGGAGATCAGGAAGAGGGCACTCTGGTGGTCTGTCTGGAGATCAGGAAGAGGGCACTCTGGTGGTCTGTCTGGAGATCAGGAAGAGGGCACTCTGGTGGTCTGTCTGGAGTCTGGCTATGGCAGCGTTGAGAACGTTGGGAGGTCAAAATATGAATAGAAGAAGGAATAAAATAAGATATTTATACGGATAAAATAAAATAATACCAAGGTATATATAGAAGTGCAGAATAGTTAGGGTAAAATAGATTAAACTATGAACTACATCCCAAACAAATAACAGAGTTGCTGCACAATGCATCATTAAAACCCTTCTAAATATTAGAGTATGATAAATATCATCATTTATAAATATAGATAGAACACTCCCTTAAATAGCAGCATGGTACTGCATGCAGGATTAGGGTTGCAAGCTAACTCATGATACCATACAATAACTACATTGCTCATGATAACAGTCATGATACAGTGTTACTGCAGTATATATATGTATACTTTAAGTTATATTGTTGGGCTTTGACACCTTTATGTATAGAGGAGAGAACAGTGGTGTAGGAAACTGGGAGAGAGAGGGGGGAATGACATGCGGGAAAGATCTGAACCCGGGCCGCCTGCTATATGGATGCGCAACTTAGAATAGAATATAAGATATGATATCTTTATTGTCATTGTCACAAGTACAAGGAAATTAAGTGCAATCTTATTCCAGTGCAAATAGATAATACAAAAAACATTTGTGCTCAGAAAACACAGAAACCCACAAGACAGATAAACCCACACATACATCTACATTTGACAGTCATTGCACAGTCCCCTTAGGCAAGATATCACAGTGCTGAATGAATGTATGTTTCAGCAGCGTTCAGTGCATTGATGCCTGTGGGGTAGAAACTGTTCCTCAGTCTACTTGTCCTGGTTTTCATGCACCTGTACCTCCTGCCTGATGGCAGCAGTACAAACACATTGTGACCGGGGTGTGATGGGTCCTTCACTGCTGGGCCTTCTTCACCACTTCAGTAGTGTTTGTGCCCCAGGTCCTCCGTGATGTGGATTCCCAGGAAGAGGAAGTCCGATACCCTATCCATGCAGACCCCGCCTATGAATAAGGGCTGGAAGTCATTTTTCTTTCTCCTGAAGTCCACAATGAGCTCCTTCGTCTTGGTAGTATTTAGACGCAGATTGGCTAAGTCCGCGCTTGTTCCCAGAATTATTTATTTATTGCAAAACAATTTTATAAACATAATTCACAATATCTGATCAACTGAAGAATACAAAATGCCCCTGAAGCTGCGTTTCCATCGAGCTCCATTCAGTTTGCAGTGGTACACAGTTATTTACGCTTATACTATCAGAAGTTGTGAAAGGTTCAAAATGAGAACTTTTCTGGCCCTCTTCGGTTGAGGGACCAGGCGTACCTTTCTGCCCCTGAAGGTTTGGGCTGTATACACTTCTATCTGTTGATTCAGAGAGAGGAGAGATCGTACAGAGGCTGTAATCTGGACGTGGATGTGTTTTCATCCCTGCTGTCAACTAACATGACGGGCATCTTCACCAAGATCCTGGCCATGCTGAGTGACATGGACCTTAAGTTGTAAGAAAGTGAGCAGGATGAGGAGGAGGAGGATTATCTGTGCGGACTCAGCCGCTCTGAGCAGGTGTCCAAAAGCTAAGCGTCACAGTCGCAGCGGTTGCTGGTTCGACTCCCGGCCTCCACCGTTTGCTGCATGACTTCACCCGCTTTCTTCTCCACACGTTTCCTGTCTCTCTTTTCTTGTCCTATTAGATAAAGGCGAAAATGCCCCCCCCCCCCAAAGAGATTTGAGAAGCAGAAACATATCCTGTGACCTGAAGTTATTTAATGATTAACATAGCTTACCTGCAGCCGACATATTTCAGGACAACTTTTGCATTCAGATATATTTTCTTTCTTTAGATGTAGGGGAGAACGGGGTTGGTTGTCACCAAGCGGCAACCTCCGGTCTAAAAATATGAGTCAATGCGGAAGTGTTAAAAGCTGCAGTTCATCGAGGATCCGCTTGAGGCTGGCTCCAGAAGTACCAGAAGTCACATACACATGAATGGGAAAAAGCCGATCTTTACGGAAGAAATAAACATGTTTACAGTCTGGTACAAAAGACCAGTGTAGTCTGAATAGCTCATTTCTTGATGTCCTCTCACTGTGAGGGAGGTGATTTTTTTCTAACGCGGCAATTTCAAAGATATTGAGATTACTAGTCTTCCAATGAGAGGCACAGCTGCCTGCAGGAACACTGCAGCTGTTGGCTAGGAGGCTCAAAGCCCGCCTCTTTACTTCACACTGGCTCCACAGCAGCAATATGGCTGCTGCCGACGATTGGCCTCAAAACAGCTCTTCAGAAACAGATGGGTGAAGTCACGGATATTACGTCCATATTTTATACAGTCTATGGTTGTCACACGGGTTGGTTGGCACACTCGTTATATCTCGCCACCAGAGGGCACTGTCTCTCAAATTGGGGTATGGGCATTTCCAGAATTAGGATCAGAGCTCAGCTCCATAGTCTTCTCTGGAGTAAGACAGCTGAACTTGAGGTGAGAGGACTTTTTGTGTTTTTCATTTCAAATTGTAAATATTCAGCTCCTCAGTATTTTTCTTCTAGGCTTTTAAACAATGAGTTTGTAACAAAACAAGTGTTACCCTTACAAAGTGTGAGGGGAAAGCTATAGTTTATATTTTTATTAGCTAGCAAAGTATTTGTTAAATGGTTGTTAGCCTTGATGCTAGCAAAAAATTCCAGTTGGGGTTGGTCGTCACATTCTCTTTGGGGTTGGTTGTCACATGTAACAACCAACCCCTATGTTGGCAAAATCATGCATGGTGAAATGAGTTGGAGTGTGCAGACCCTACATTTGCCATCACTGTAACTCAGACAGTGACTGTGTGTAGCCTAGTTGAGTAGGTCATTATTGTTAGGCCTATTTGTTTTGTTCTTGATGTTGTTATATAGGCTGGCCTAAAGATGTGTTTCCTGTTCATGTTCCTTCCTCATTTTATGTTAAAATACATTAAGTTATGTAGGCCTATCACTTGTCAGTGCAATTCAACTTTCAAATTTAGTTCTGTCTCCTTGCCTTTTTTAAAATATTTTTCCCATTGAAATACCATTGTGACAACCAACCCCATAGTGTGTGACAACCAACCCCATAGTGTGTGACAACCAACCCCATAGTGTGTGACAACCAACCCCATAGTGTGTGACAACCATCCCATAGTGTGTGACAACCAACCCCATAGTGTGTGACAACCAACCCCATAGTGTGTGACAACCAACCCCATAGTGTGTGACAACCAACGCCATAGTGTGTGACAACCATCCCATAGTGTGTGACAACCAACCCCATAGTGTGTGACAACCGACCCCGTAGTGTGTGACAACCAACCTCATAGTGTGTGACAACCAACCCCATAGTGTGTGACAACCAACCCCATAGTGTGTGACAACCGACCCCGTAGTGTGTGACAACCAACCACATAGTGTGTGACAACTATCCCATAGTGTGTGACAACCGACCCCATAGTGTGTGACAACCGACCCCATAGTGTGTGACAACCAACCCCATAGTGTGTGACAACCAACCCCATAGTGTGTGAAAACCAACCCCATAGTGTGTGACAACCAACCCCATAGTGTGTGACAACCGACCCCGTAGTGTGTGACAACCAACCACATAGTGTGTGACAACTATCCCATAGTGTGTGACAACCGACCCCATAGTGTGTGACAACCGACCCCGTAGTGTGTGACAACCAACCCCATAGTGTGTGACAACCGACCCCATAGTGTGTGACAACCGACCCCATAGTGTGTGACAACCGACCCCATAGTGTGTGACAACCGACCCCATAGTGTGTGACAACCAACCCCATAGTGTGTGACAACCAACCCCATAGTGTGTGACAACCGACCCCGTAGTGTGTGACAACCAACCACATAGTGTGTGACAACTATCCCATAGTGTGTGACAACCGACCCCATAGTGTGTGACAACCGACCCCATAGTGTGTGACAACCAACCCCATAGTGTGTGACAACCAACCCCATAGTGTGTGAAAACCAACCCCATAGTGTGTGACAACCATCCCATAGTGTGTGACAACCAACCCCATAGTGTGTGACAACCGACCCCGTAGTGTGTGACAACCAACCACATAGTGTGTGACAACCAACCACATAGTGTGTGACAACCATCCCCATAGTGTGTAACAACCGACCCCGTAATGTGTGACAACCAACCACATAGTGTGTGACAACCAACCCCATAGTGTGTGACAACCGACCCCGTAGTGTGTGACAACCAACCACATAGTGTGTGACAACCAACCCCATAGTGTGTGACAACCAACCCCATAGTGTGTGACAACCGACCCCATAGTATGTGACAACCGACCCCATAGTGTGTGACAACCGACCCCATAGTGTGTGACAACCATCCCATAGTGTGTGACAACCAACCCCATAGTGTGTGACAACCAACCCCATAGTGTGTGACAACCAACCCCATAGTGTGTGACAACCATCCCATAGTGTGTGACAACCAACCCCATAGTGTGTGACAACCATCCCATAGTGTGTGACAACCAACCCCATAGTGTGTGACAACCAACCCCATAGTGTGTGACAACCAACCCCATAGTGTGTGACAACCCACCCCATAGTGTGACAACCGACCCCGTAGTGTGTGACAACCGACCCCGTAGTGTGTGACAACCGACCCCATAGTGTGTGACAACCAACCCCATAGTGTGTGACAAACAACCCCATAGTGTGTGACAACCAACCCCATAGTGTGACAACCGACCCCGTAGTGTGTGACAACCATCCCCATAGTGTGTGACAACCGACCCCATAGTGTGTGACAACCATCCCCATAGTATGTGACAACCGACCCCATAGTGTGACAACCAACCCCATAGTGTGACAACCAACCCCATAGTGTGTGACAACCAACCCCATAGTGTGTGACAACCGACCCCATAGTGTGTGACAACCATCCCCATAGTGTGTGACAACCGACCCCATAGTGTGTGACAACCGACCCCATAGTGTGTGACAACCGACCCCATAGTGTGTGACAACCATCCCCATAGTGTGTGACAACCGACCCCATAGTGTGTGACAACCGACCCCATAGTGTGTGACAACCAACCCCATAGTGTGTGACAACCGACCCCATAGTGTGTGACAACCGACCCCATAGTGTGTGACAACCGACCCCATAGTATGTGACAACCGACCCCATAGTGTGACAACCAACCCCATAGTGTGTGACAACCAACCCCGTAGTGTGTGACAACCCACCCCATAGTGTGTGACAACCGACCCCATAGTGTGTGACAACCGACCCCGTAGTGTGTGACAACCAACCCCATAGTGTGTGACAACTGACCCCATAGTGTGTGACAACCATCCCCATAGTGTGTGACAACTGACCCCATAGTGTGTGACAACCATCCCATAGTGTGTGACAACTATTCCCGTGATGGGGTTGGTTGTCACAATGTGTCAGAGTGTCTTTGATAGTTAATTGCCTCTTTGTGAGGCAATTATGAGTTGGAAAATGAAAGGGATACACATTTCAAGCCAACACCTTAAGCTTTAATTTAATGTAGGAATGACTATTGAAAGATGTTTTGATGATTGCTCATCATCAAAACAGTAAAAAGTGTGACAACCAACCATAGACTGTAAATTAAAATGGACAGCGTTGCTCCGCCTCTTCCCGTTGTACGGTTCTGAAGCAAAAAAATCCCTCTCCTGGGCGCAGCCATTGTGCATCCAGAGTCTGTGAAGCCACTGTAATAAGCTCTGTTAAATTTGAAGTTTCCCTCTACGGCGGCTGTGAATCAAAGGAAACCCAGAAGTAAAACCCGTTTTTTAAACTCTAATAACTTTTAATAACTCTAAGAAACTTTTCAGGAAAAAGAGGCCTTGAACCCAAAACAGTCAAATAATAACTACATATCACCACAGCATGCGGATGTGAGAAACATTCATACCACGTGTATTTATTTTTTAAAGTTTGACTGCTCCCCCATTCAAATGAACAGAGGAGACGGATTTTTTGGCCTATACTGCAGCCAGCCACCAGGGGGCAGACGCTCTGCTGAAAGTCACTTCCAGCCGAGCGAGATGCTCCCCTGCAACCAACCCCGTTCTCCCCTAGATATATCAGATACAAAGCCAGTACAGACCTCAGTGCATCATTCTTCTGTATATGTTGGCTAAGATAAGCACATGGCTTGTGAATAAAATAGGCGAGCCTTCTCTAGATTTTCAGCGCGACACACATGTGGGTCTCACTACTTACAATGAACGGTCTCATATGTTAACATGCACACCAAAATGTAAACCAAGCCTTAAAATGTAAAGGGCAGGATTAATGTGATTAGCTTCACTGCAGGGAGTGATGTGGTGAATCAAATGAAAGGGGAAATCTGTCATTATTTTTGAATTAGATTAATAAATGAATGAATACTGAATTAAAGAATCAATCAATCAATCAATCAATCAATCAGTCTTTATTTATAAAGCACCAAATCTCAACAAATGTTCTCAGACTCTTTTAGACCGTACTCTATGTTCTTTTATTAACAAAGACCCAATATCAAGACAGGATTAGATTCAGTCCCATCTTACAGACAGGACTCAGTCTGATCTCATCTTAATCCACCATGAGCAGAGCACTTTGCAGCATTTAGCAAGTTACAGTGGCAAGGAGAAACTTCCTTTAAAAGGCAGAAACCTCCAGCAGGACCAGACTCATGTTAGACACACATCTGCTGAGACTGTGTTGGGTCACAGCAGCATCAGTGATATGTTAATTGTCCCCTTTGAGTCAGGATGAGGACATATTCCTGTATTGATTTATTGTCCCACCACTTCATTACAGAGCCTCAGTCTGAACTTTATTAACACAGTTTGTCAACAAACCAACCGGTCAGACAGAACCAGCTGATCCTCAGTGACACCATTAAATCAGGGTCAATCTGATCTTTGTAAACACACAAGATTACAAGACAAACTGCTTTTATATAGATTCTATATCCTTGTTTACATGTTTATGTTGTTCACATGATGTTAACATGTTTATGTTGTTCACGTGATGTTTACATGTTTATGTTGTTCACGTGATGTTAACATGTTTATGTTGTTCACGTGATGTTTACATGTTAATGTTCACGTGATGTTTATATGTTAATGTTGTTCACGTGATGTTTACATGTTAATGTTGTTCACGTGATGTTTACATGTTTATGTTGTTTGTGTGATGTTAAAATGTTTATGTTGTTCACGTGATGTTTACATGTTTATCTTGTTCACATAAGGTTAACATGTTTATGTTGTTCACGTGATGTTTACTTGTTAATGTTGTTCACGTGATGTTTACATGTTTATGTTGTTCGCGTGATGTTTACATGTTTATGTTGTTCACATAAGGTTAATATGTTTATGTTGTTCACGTGATGTTTACATGTTTATGTTGTTCACGTGATGTTTACATGTTTATGTTGTTCACGTGATGTTCATATGTTTATGTTGTTCACGTGATGTTTACATGTTTATGTTGTTCACGTGATGTTCATATGTTTATGTTGTTCACGTTATGTTTACATGTTTATGTTGTTCACGTGATGTTTACTTGTTTATGTTGTTCACGTGATGTTTACTTGTTAATGTTGTTCACGTGATGTTTACATGTTTATGTTGTTCGCGTGATGTTTACATGTTCATGTTGTTCACGTGATGTTAACATGTTTATGTTGTTCACGTGATGTTTACTTGTTTATCTTGTTCACGTGATGTTTACATGTTTATGTTGTTTGCGTGATGTTTACATGTTTATGTTGTTCACCTAAGGTTAACATGTTTATGTTGTTCACGTGATGTTTACATGTTTATGTTGTTCACGTGATGTTTATGTTTATGTTGTTCACGTGATGTTTACATGTTTATGTTGTTCACATAAGGTTAACATGTTTATGTTGTTTACGTGATATTAACATGTTTATGTTGTTTGCGTGATGTTTACATGTTTATGTTGTTCACATAAGGTTAACATGTTTATGTTGTTTACGTGATATTAACATGTTTATGTTGTTCGCGTGATGTTTACATGTTTATGTTGTTCACATAAGGTTAACATGTTTATGTTGTTCACGTGATGTTTACATGTTCATGTTGTTCACGTGATGTTAATATGTTAATGTTGTTCGCGTGATGTTTACATGTTCATGTTGTTCACGTGATGTTTACATGTTTATGTTGTTCACTTGATGTTTACATGTTTATGTTGTTCACGTGATGTTTACATGTTTATGTTGTTCACTTAAGGTTAACATGTTTACGTTGTTCACGTGATGTTTACATGTTGATATTGTTCACGTGATGTTTACATGTTAATGTTGTCTAGTGACGTTTACATGTTAATGTTGTTCACGTGATGTTTACATGTTTATGTTGTTCATGTGATGTTTACATGTTTACGTGTTGTTCACGTGATGTTTACATGTTAATGTTGTTCATTTGATGTTTACATGTTTATGTTGTTCACTTGTTGTTCTCATGATGTTTATATGTTTATGTTGTTTGCGTGATGTTTACATGTGTTTATGTTACTCATGTGATGTTTACATGTTTATGTTGTTCACGTGATGTTTACATGTTAATGTTGTTCCCGTGATGTTTACATGTTTATGTTGTTCACATAAGGTTAACATGTTTATGTTGTTCACGTGTTGTTTACATGTTTATGTTGTTCATGTGATGTTTATATGTTTATGTTGTTCATGTGATGTTTACATGTTTATGTTGTTCACGTGATGTTTACATGTTTATGTTGTTCACGTGATGTTTACATGTTAATGTTGTTCCCGTGATGTTTACATGTTTATGTTGTTCACATAAGGTTAACATGTTTATGTTGTTCACATGATGTTTACATGTTGATGTTGTTCACGTGATGATTACATGTTAATGTTGTTCATGTGATGTTTACATGTTTATGTTGTTCATGTGATGTTTACATGTTTACGTGTTTTTCTCGTGATGTTTACATGTTTTTGTTGTTCATTTGATGTTTACATGTTTATGTTGGTCATTTGTTTTTTACATGTTTATGTTATTCACGTGATGTTTACATGTTTATGTTGTTCGCATGTTGTTCACGTGATGTTTATATGTTTATGTTGTTTGCGTGATGTTTATATGTGTTTATGTTACTCACGTGATGTTTACATGTTTATGTTGTTAACGTGATGTTTACATGTTTATGTTGTTCACGTGATGTTTACATGTTTATGTTGTTCATGTAATGTTTACATGTTTATGTTGTTCACGTGTTTTTCTCGTGATGTTTACATGTTTATGTTGTTCGTGTGATGTTTACATGTGTTTATGTTATTCACGTGATGTTTACATGTTTATGTTGTTCTCGTGTTGTTCTTGTGATGTTTACATGTTTATGTTGTTTACGTTATGTTTACATGTTTATGTTGTTCATGTAAGGTTTACATGTTTATGTTGTTCACGTGTTTTTCTTGTGATGTTTACATGTTTATGTTACTCACGTGATGTTTACATGTTTATGTTCACTTGTTGTTCTTGTGATGTTTACATGTTTATGGTGTTTACGTGATGTTTACATGTTTATGTTGTTCACGTGATGTTTACATGTTTATGTTGTTCACGTGATGTTTACATGTTTATGTTGTTCACGTGTTTTTCTCGTGATGTTTACATGTTTATGTTACTCACGTGATGTTTACATGTTTATGTTGTTCACTTGTTGTTCTTGTGATGTTTACATGTTTATGGTGTTTACGTGATGTTTACATGTTTATGTTGTTCACGTGATGTTTACATGTTTATGTTGTTCACGTGATGTTTACATGTTTATGTTGTTCACGTGTTTTTCTCGTGATGTTTACATGTTTATGTTGTTCGTGTGATGTTTACATGTTTATGTTGTTCGTGTGATGTTTACATGTGTTTATGTTATTCACGTGATGTTTACATGTTTATGTTGTTCACGTGAACATCACCTCAGTGGGCAGAATCTATATCCTTGCTTCTGCCGGCTGAGGTGAATTTCATGTTGGATGAGCGCAATCAGCTCCTCCAGATCAGTGTGCTGCTTTCTTCTGAACAGCCCCAACATACAGCCATGTCTTTTCAAAGCTGGGATGCTTCTAATATATTGATGATTCTGGACTAAAAGCAGTAGTAACTCCTTATTGCTGAGTCCAAGTAGGAAGCACAGTTTGATAAGGCTGTCAAGTGGGTCCATGATGCAGTGATGGATAGAGCTTGTTAACAATCTACAAATTGGAAGTTTCCTTGTAAATGTATGACTTTATCAATTTGAACATTTTGAGTTTCATTTCTCACAGATATACATCTTTAAAAACTCGACACTTTTCAGTTTTTCAGCAAATTTCAAGTTTTCTTTCTCGAAAATTCACATTTTTTTATTTGTCTTCCTCAAAACAGTATTAGAAACAACTTTACACATGATTCTTTTATTCTCACAAACACACATATTAACAATCAACATGGAAAATCTGAATTATATTTTTATTTAGCTCATTGTTGTTTTATTGAACTGGTATTTGTTGTAAAGTAGGCCCTTTCCACACCTTAATAATAACTGTATAATAAGCATTGACATTAACACTGTATCCTGCATTCAAATTAACTTCACATTAACTTTAAATACCATCAGTGGAGTTATCACTAGAATAATGTCTTCCTTCATGTATTCCCCTTCTCCACACTTTATTTTTGCTCTGTAATGATAAGTACCGCCTCAGAGCAGCTGTGATCTTGTATGTAAACTTTGAGTCTTGTGATTTCTCTGTTAAAGTTTCATTCTGGTTGTAAAGTTTCCAGAGGTCATCTCTCTGAACGTCGGGGGCACATACTTCACCACTCGCCTGTCCACACTGCGGCGGTTCGAGGACACCATGTTGGCAGCCATGTTCAGCGGGCGCCATTACATCCCACGAGACGCTGACGGACGCTACTTCATCGATCGGGACGGTTCTTATTTTGGGTGAGTACCTCTGAGTGCTGGCAGAGCTTTCTAAAACCAGGGAGCAGATCACAGTGGGTTTTATTAGACCAAAGCTGCATTTGGACCAAGAGTTCTGGGGTCTTTTAGTCCCCAGAATACCATTCATCACAGATGACACCATAGAAGCAGACGGACAGGCAGGTATCATTATGAGCAACACAACAGTTAGCCTGTTAGCATGAAGAGACTCAGCTGGTCTGTTTTAGATGGTGCTATATTTCATCACAGATGGATTCACTGAATCATCACGTGAGAGGAGATAAGTGCGAGCAGCAAAGACGTTTCAACACGGCTTTAAAATCCTTTTGAACTCAAAAGGCCGTGGCAGAGATCGGCCGGTGTTTTGGTTTAAACAGCGACCCTGTTAACTGGAGACTTTCAGCCAGATGCATCCCTCATAAACGTCTTTAGACGATCATTAAATATCTGATGAGGATATTTTGAAATCTTAATAAAAACTAAACTAGTTTGCATTCCCAGGAACTCCCTCTGTGTTTCAACAGCTGTGTAAACTCCACAAACACTGACACGTTCAGCTGAAGGTCTCCAGTTTACAGGGTCACTTTTTAAAACCGTAACACCGGGAGAGACGCATTCACGGTGGGCTGAGAGAAGACTACTGTTACAAGCTGCTAAATCAAGAGAATCACAGCTTCTTCTTTTGAAAAGTACACACACATACAAAAAAGATAGAACAAATAAAAACTAATGAAAGAAAGAGAAATCAAGAGAATCACAGATGTGTGTGATGTTATTGTGGATGGAGGGCGGAATAAAAACACTGCTGTTAATCTACCAATCAGACACGTTCAGCATTGCAGGCCCTGCCCCCCGAAAGTCCTAGGACCTTTGAAAAGTACTACCCCCCTAGCAGGGGCTTTTTAGGGGGGGGGTTATCTACCCCTGACCTAAATGTAGACCCTGGCTCCTCCAGTTAAAACACTAGTTCAGGAGCAGAGTCCCTAGTTCTGAGGTAAAGTTCCTGCGGTTGAAAAACACCTCATTTGTCTGTTGGGTCTGTTCAGATGAGCATGGCCCACTCAGAGGAGGGTTGTGTGCATGTGTAGGGATTGTTTAACTGGCACACTCACGCTTCAGTCTGCTGATGGCAGCTCATCACGTTCTGACAGAAGGTTTTTATGAGTCTGCAGAAGCGGTACTGTCTGCATTCTGCTGTTGGACTTATTTCCATATTTACTTCTGTGAAGTAGTTTATACTTTTTGTTTATCTGCTGACGTATATGCCTGTCAGGAGAAACTTATAATGGGAAATAAAATGCTGATGTATGTTGCTAAGCTACTGCTCAGGTCTGTGTATGGTGAGTTAATTGGCTGTAGTTTCACGGTGATGTTGTTCTGTAGGATGGAGGAGGGAAAGCAGCAGAAACAGGCTGAAAAGGTTCAGTTCATTAAAAATAATGACCTGTTAGTGTGATCCCTGTGGCCGTCTCAGCTTGTGATATCATGAATATAATCAGGGTTTGTTGAGCATTCAGTCACAATACAAGTGAGATATGAGTAGAACTTTCCCTCCATGCTAAGCCGTGAGTCTAACCGAGCAGTTAAAGGCACAACGAATCACAATACATCTCCATGCAGCTCAATAACTGGGCTCGCTGCTAACATTATTCAATAAAAGCCTTAAAATGCCTTATTCAACAAAGATTAAGTTATCTTATGAGGACAGTTTTACTAATGCTTTTACATACAATCATACACTTAAGTCAAACAGGAGTGAACTCAACCTTCAGTCATCCTCTGTGTGTGTTTGTAGGTCAGAGCTCTGGCTCTGTATTCATACAGCCTCGTGTCAGTGAATTGAAAGCTCTTGTATTCCCTCTCTTTGTCTCGATCAGTGGCTTTGAGGAAGAGAGGACCAAAACCGTGCAATTTATGTTTATATCAGTAAATAGGAAAGCTGTCTGCCTCTTTACTTCCTCCCTCTATCCGAAAACTTTCTTATGCACACTGGTGTTTTCTGAAAAAGATTGTAATGATGATCGTCCCTCTTAGTGCAGCAAAATGCAATCTGGTTTTTAATTGTTTCCTAATTAAACAGTGAAGCCTGCACCCTGCCTTCCCTCTCTCTCTCTCACACACACACACACACACACACACACACACACACACACACACACACACACACACACACACACACACACACACACAGTCAGAGCTTGCCGGGGTGGGGCTTACACAGAAGACAGACAGGCGTCTTTCTGATGCTCATTAGTTTGAAGCAGGACAAGAGCTTCAGGAAACAGTTAAAGCGATAGTCACAACGTGTTATCTTACATGTTGACGACAAACTTTTCATCGATCTCAAGAGTAAGTGATCCGATCTGTGAGGCCTGAATGGATCACAGTCCAGCTGTATTCTGTCGCACCACATTTAATATTCTGTATTGTTTCACATATTTACTTTACATCTCAGGCTATGCATGTCTCTGATTTGTGAGTTGTATCTTTTGTTTATGCTTGCTCGTAGCTAGTTTTGAGAATGAATGTTGGACGCAGGTTAAGAGAATGAATTAGTGGTCAACATGTGATTGAAATATAACTATTAACATGCAGATATGTTAGAAAAGTCCAACAGAACCTAATCAATCAATCAATCAATCAATCAATCAATCAACCAATCAATCAATCAATCAATCAGTCAATCAATCAATCAATCAGTCAATCAATCAATCTTTATTTGTAGAGCACCAAATCACAACAAGCGTTATCTCAAGACTCTTTTACAAACAGAGCAGGTCTAGACCACTCTATATCAAATTATGAACAGACCCAACACCAAGACAGGATAAGACTCAGTCTGACCCCACCTTAATCCACCATGAGCATTGCACCTCACAGTATTTACAGCAGAGAGGACAAACTTCCTTTAACAGGCAGAAACCTCGAGCAGAACCAGACTCATGTTAGACAGACATCTGCCTCGACCGAGTTGGGTCTGGAAAGAGGGATAGAGGAGAATAAGAGAGAGAGGGAGCGGTGATAGTGATGAGATGAGTAGTAGTAGCTGTTGTCTCTGGAGTCCAGCACGTCTGTATCAGCTGGAGTCTGGAACGTCCACAGCAGGAGGACGTCTACGGCAGCTCAGAGGAACCTACGAGACAAGGGAGCTCAGGGACTCCAGAAAGGTCTATGGTTAGTAACTTTAATGGGACAGGGAGAGTTAAAGTAAGAGATGAGGGGGTTGGGGGGAAGGGGGTGAGACAGGATCCCAGTGTGTCAGTGCGCCAGTTCCCCTGGCAGTCTAAGCCTATAGCAGCATAACTAAGACCTGGTCATAGCCTGATCCAGCTCTAACTATAAGCTTTATCAAAAAGGAAAGTTTGAAGCCTACTCTTAAAAGTAGAGAGGGTGTCTGCCTCCCGGACCCTGACTGGTAGATGATTCCAAAGGAGAGGGGCCTGATAACTGAAGGTCCTACCTCCCATACTACTTTTAGAGACTTTATCATCAGTACGAAGAAGAACATGTTCTCATGCTGCTTTTGAACTCTCCTCAGGCTTTGTACATTTTATGTAAGGAAAGATGAGCCAACATTTACCTGAGGCCCCTCATGAGTTCTTTTCATGTACATGGTGTTGTTGAGTGATGGCACAGTGCTACATGGTACCTCCTCATCAAGGTTTGTTTTCACCACCAATCTTTTGAGCAAGTCAGGAGTTACTTGGGCAGGAAACATTTCAGTGGAGGAGCATCATATCAGAAGACTCTGAGAGACGGTGTACCTGGTCAGAGGACCACCAGAGTTAGAGCCTGATCCTCCAGTGACTGAAGCTTCTAAACAAAATCTCTCCAGATATTTCAGTCCTGTCTAAAATGGACCAACTTCTCCGTCTCCTGTGTGGATTTAAAGCAACAGCATGCAGAGTCAGAATGTAGGGCTTATGTAAGAAGTGGGTTGAGGTTAGGGAGGTCAGTTCTCTGTGTATGCCCCTGTGTGTGTCTGTGCATTATTTATAAAGGAGGATCTGACAGAGTGAGAGATGGAAAATTCACAAAATATACCTATGTATATAAATATCTAAATCAGAACGGCCCTCTGCAGGTACAAAACACTTTCATTTGGGACTTAAATACTGGTGCTTTGTGCCAGCGTCATGTTTCTGGAGCTGTTGTCTTGGCGGAGGATAAATCTTCTTCTTGTGGTGCACTCTGCAGCAGCTCTCCTCCAGGACTGCTCGGTATTTTTCTGCATTCATTTCATTTTCTTTGTTTACAAGCCTGCCAGGTTCTGCTGCAGAGTAGAGTAAAATCAACTTAATTGGCCACATTCGTGAGAGAAGTCTGAGTCGAGCTTCAGTAGCTCTGAAGATACTTCCACTTACTGCTGAGAAGAGATGTAAGGAAAGAGTCAGATATAGATCTGTATATACAGATAAATAAAGATAGGTGAACAGTGACATGTAGGGAGAGTATACAGGTGCAGAGGGCTTAATTAAAGACTTACTGGAGGAAAAATATTATTTTCATGCAAAATCTTTAACATAAACTGAAAATTTGGGTGTGTTGTAAGAGGTTTGGTAACATGGATTTACATGAAAAATGTAGATATGCGTCCATTGACTGTTATTTTCACAACCACAATTATAGAAAAGTTTGATGCTGAGCAAAATGTGAACTGAAAGAAAATGCGATTATTTGCAATCATGTAAACCCTTTATTCTAGTGAAAATAGTGCAAAGATATGAAATCCAGTGTTGGAACTGAAATGTGTATTGTTGAAAAATGTCTGCTCATTTTAAATGTGCTGCAACATGTTTGAAAGGTCGGGAAGGGGGCATGTCTACCTCTGTGTTACATCACCTCCTCTTTCAACAACACTCTGTCTGGGTTTTGAAGTGCTGTTCCATTCTTGCCTGAAGGAGAGTTTCAGCTGCTCAACAGTTCAAGGTCTCCTTTGTTATGTTTGTTTGTTTCCCTCTTTACCTCGGTCTGTCTTTCATGGGATCAGGCCTAGAGTAATTGCTGGCATGCCTGGATCATGTTTATTTATGGTTTCATATTTGCATGATACCATACCTGCCAACATTGGACTGTGATAAATAGGGAGATTTTCTGGAGTAGCATAAAATCATCCTATACCCAGCAACCCCGTCCATATATAACCCTGAACTGCAGATTAATACTTTTAATAAACGGATAAGTCAAATACTTTAAAGGTGACATATCACGCTTTTTTCATCAATATATATTGGTCTAAGAGGTCCCCAAAACATGTCTTTAAAGTTTATGTTCAAAAAAACACTTTGAAATCAGATTTTGGTCTGCCTGAAAAACCCTCTTCTTCAGTCCTCCTCAGAACACTCTGTTTTCTCTCTGACCACGCCCCCTCAGGAAGTGGATGTGCCTCGGCTGTCCAGCACGTTGATCTAATGTTTACATGTTGGCTGAATATACACGGCTGCTCAGAGATCACGTTACTTCAACCCTCTGAATCTGATCCAGAATCTGATCCTGATGGAGAGGCGCCTGAAGCAGGACCTTTCTGAAGGATTGGTCACAGATTTAGTGTTTCTTGTTGTTTTATTTATCAGTATGTCGACGTGTGTCTTGGTACACAGCTACAGCTACAGCTATGAACATGTAGCTATGTGGCTATGCTAATTAGCGCTAGCACTTATCCATGACAAATAAAAATCATCCACTAGATCTTCAAATCTGCAGACGTGGGGAGTAAAACCGACCTTTGTGTTTATTAAGACAGCCTACAACTAGCATGCCTCCCTCCTAAGCTCCTTGTTAGCACACATTTGTGCAGGTAATGAAAAACGGGGGAGGGATTCAGTATTATTTTATACAGTCTATGGGCTGAACAAGCTCCGAGCTCTGACTCTGTGACAGACCGGATATTGTTGTTACGTAACAAAAACACTGAAGTCTGAAACGGCTGGTTTCACACACATTTACAGAAAGGTGGAGAAATCAGAACAGGGGCAGAATGGATTGTTTTCATTCTCGGGGGGTTTGTAGGGAAACATATTTCAGGGAGAGAACCATTAAAAAGTCCATTTTGCATGATATGTCACCTTTAAATGTTTCTTAATTTCAAGGATTGCAGTAAAATATAGCAAAACATACAACATTTAAAAAAACCCTGTCTTACAAATATGACAAAATTCATCAACATGTTTCAGAGTGAGAGTAGAGTGAGCCACTGCAGTGAGGAGTAACACACACATATTCCAGGTAGAGGGATTTGTGTTGACACCATGTTTTGATGTTAACACCATTATAATATTATTTCAATGAAGGAGTCTCTGTAACATGAATCTACATCTCTATGTGCTTTTTAAAGTCATTGATCTGGGTCCTTTAAATCCTGTTCATTACCTACAGCTAAATGTGATCTGACCTACAGTAACCTCTGCATCCTCAGCCTCTGCTGCTTTCTGCTCTTTATTTAAAGAAGGAAGAGATTTCCTCTGCATCTCCACCTGAGGTTATCAGGTAGAGTTTAGTGATGTCATAACTTCACCTGTGATATTGTGATAGTGACACTGTCAGCACTCTGTCATCAGATTTACACAGCTCTAAACTCTCCTGATGAACTTTAGAGAGGATGCTGAGTTATTGCACGCCACAACTTAAGTTAGCAACAATAACAGGGCTGACCCACTTTAATGAGGGATGATCAAATATTTAAACAGAGCAGAAGTTTGTTGAACTCAGAACAACTTGTCTACTGAACACTTCAGCTACCGGTGTCACAGATCTACCTGTCGTGTGTTTACCTGCTGTCAGAAACCATCTCATGCAGAGTCTTTTGGATCAAACCATCTACAGGGAGAGGGGGGGGGGGCTTTTGAGGTTTGAATATAAGGCTCAAGTAGAGGACTTCTTGAAAAACAGTTAGAGATTAGAGGATCCTATTCAAAAATATAGTATAACAATTACTTTAAGGTTTAAAAAAAGTGAAGGTATTAAATTATCTTATGGGGCATGTGCCCCATAAGACTGAACGAGCATGCAACCCCCCCATAGAAGTTGAGGAACACTCATTTAATTGACATCAACGTAGAATAGAGAGATTATCAGGACAAATAACAACTCCGGAGTACAGCAGAAGAATAAGTTAAAAAGCGGTAGACTCCCACCTAAATGGGGAGTGTTGGCAGGGCTGTGATACAGTTAGAATTTCTAACATAGAGTGGTGAACCTCTTATACCAAGTCATGTCACTCACCTGGTGCAGGTTATTATAAGTGGTTTGAAGATGTTCCTTCAGGTGTGTAGTTTTAAGCATTACACACTTTTTCAGTTTAGTTGTTCCTGTTCCAACTGTTTGAACCGTGTTGCTGACATCAAATATGAAATCAACAAATGTTTTCATAAAACAATATTTCTCTTTCAGTTTCATCATTTAATATGTTTATGAGTTTAAATCATTTGCAAATCATCAAGTTCTGTTTTTATCAACAGTTTCTCAGCATCCTAACACTTTTTTAACTGGGGTTGTATTTTCATTTCTGTGTAGACTTAGTTTTGTGGATCTGTTCTTGACTGTGTTTCTGTCCAAAGGGACATCCTGAACTTCCTCCGTGAAGGCGAGCTTCCTCACAGGGACCGAGTGCGTGCAGTGCACAGGGAGGCTCAGTATTACTCCATCGGCCCGCTGCTGGACAGCCTGGAGGACATTCAGCCACTCACAGGGGAGAAAGTCCGGCAAGCTTTCCTCGATCTGCTGCCCTACTACAGAGGTAAACTAACTCCCAGTCTGCACGAGGCATGGATGGAAACATGAATCAGACCCTGAACACAATCAGAAATCTATATCTGCAGGACCGTCGTAGCTTCATGTGTTCACATGCATATAGATGCAATAGGCTTTCCACCAGTCTGTGGGCTTTGTATCAGATGATGTGGTAATGTCCTCTAAAAAGTTGGCTTCTGTGAATCGCTCCACCCAAAGAAGAGCTGGTGCAGTCCTCTGCTGAGTACAACACCTTTAGTCAGTTTGTTCGTATTGAAACATGCTTTAAACTTAAAACAGCACCCTGCACCAATCCAATACAGCAGATATACTTCAATGTGATAGCAGAGTGTACAGTCAGCATGTTTAGGGCCTCCCTTCAACACAGTAAATAAACGAGCATTAACTAGTCTAATGAACCTAAAGTCTAATTATTTAGTCAAAGGTAATAAAACAAGATAATCCTTTATTAGTCACACAAAAGGGACAATTTCATTAGTACAGTAAAGACACAAATATATTCAATGAAAATATGTCTGATCATGCACACTTTTCTTATTTGATTCCTCTGAGTTGCCAGAATAATCAACAGAACACTCGGTTACTAAAATACTGAATGACTGCATCTCTAAATCACAGTCTGGATGAGTGGGACACTGTGTCTGAGGGATTAACCAATTAACATAGTTAGTGAAGCCAACATTCATGGAGAGTCAGAGCTGGAGAAGATATTTGGATCCCTGTTCTGTTTCCTCCAGTGACGAAAAGCTGAAACAGTCCAAAACTGTGGTTCTCTGCTTCATGTCCAATCTGAATCAACTTTCAGCAATTTCAGCCAAAGGGGAAGAAAGATCATCTCAAGGTCCGAATGGAGTTTCTGAGCAGCAGATTGATTAAAGTTCACAACATCACACAAGGAGGAACATTACCCCTTAACTACGTGCGTTTTGACCGGTGGACCCAGGGTCTAAATTTAGTTCAGGGGTAGTTAATCTCCCCCCTAAAAAGCCCCTGCTAGGGGGGTAGTACTTTTCTAAGGTCCCGGGACTTTAGGGGGGTAGATTAACCACAGTGTTTTTATTCCGCCCTCCGTCCACAATAAGATCACACACATCTGTGATTCTCTTGATTTCTCTTTCTTTCATTAGTTTTGATTTGTTCTATCTTTTTTGTATGTGTGTGTACTTTTCAAAAGAAGAAGCTGTGATTCTCTTGATTTAGCAGCTTGTAACAGTAGTCTTCTCTCAGCCCACCGGGAATGCGTCTCTCCCGGTGTTCCGGTTTTAAAAGTGACCCTGTAAACTGGAGACCTTCAGCTGAACGTGTCAGTGTTTGTGGAGTTTACACAGCTGTTGAAACACAGAGGGAGTTCCTGGGAATGCTAACTAGTTTAGTTTTTATTAAGATTTCAAAATATCCTCATCAGATATTTAATGATGGTCTAAAGACGTTTATGAGGGATGCATCCAGCTGAAAGTCTCCAGTTAACAGGGTCGCTGTTTAAACCAAAACACCGGTTGATCTCTGCGATCACGGCTTTTTGAGTTCAAAAGGATTTTAAAGGCGTGTTGAAACGTCTTTGCTACTCATGCTTATGGTCTGGTGGTGTAGTGCATTTACTTACTTTTTCTCCATACGTCACTGGCCTGATTTGCACAATCTACCCGGGACTCTAGCCCGCGGTCGAAACGCAGACAACAATGGGGGCACAGGAACCTTTTAGTTCAGGGTAAAGTGGTCGAAATGCACCTGGAGCTGCAGGCTGTAAACAGTTTCAGTTTTCCTGTAAAAGCAGAAGAGATGGATATTTTATGAGGTCTGTCTTTAGAGGCTATGATTTAGTAAAGTTAAGGATTGATTAATGTGCAGGAGAACACACCCGGCTGAGCTGCTAAAACATCAGTAAACCAGTGTAGTATTCAGAGATTGCATTAACAAATGTAACTGTTTACCTTTCAGAGAATCTGGAGCGGATTATGGAGATTGCCAAGCTGAGGGCGATGCAGAAAAAGGCCCGCTTCGCCAAGTTGAAGATCTGCGTCTACAAGGAGGAGATGCCGATAACGCCATATGAGCGTCCTCTCTTTAACTCTTTGCGCTTTGAACGCTCCGACAGTGAGGCCAAACTCTTCGAGCATCACTGCGAGGTGGACGTTTCTTTCGGACCTTGGGAGGCAGTGGCGGACGTTTATGACCTGCTGCACTGCATCGTCAGTGACCTGGCGGAGCGTGGCATCACAGCAGAGCAGCAGTGTATTGGTGTCTGTGACAAACACCTGATCAACCATTACTACTGTAAGAGGCCTATCTATGAGTTCAAGATCACGTGGTGGTGAACTGGAGGGTCACGTCTGATTGGACCAAAAAGAAAGAGGGCGGTGATCCATTTTTACTAAAACGTGACCGATATTGGTTTTTGTATTCAGGTTGCTGAGATTTTATATTGATATGCCCTTTACATTATACCCTGAAGTATCCTTGTTTTTTTAATTTATTTATTTTTCTTGTCAAATTGAAAAACAGGAAAAAAAAAATGAAGATCAACACTTTGAATCCAGGTCACAGAAAAACACTGAGATCCTGTTTGCTGACCTCCACTGGTGCATGTAATGTTACATACAGGCCTAAGAGGTCCAGCCAGGAGGAGAGACATGCCGCTGTGTAGCGAGCAGGATGTTTCTATTTAGAGCTCCATAAATAAGTTTACAGATCTACCATGTAGGACACATTTAGGGCTCATTACAGCCACTTTTACCAGTTCAGAGGCTGAAACTTTCCTCTCTCCTTGTATCTTTTACAATGTTTTGAGACTCAGTACTGCTCTGGTTTTAACATCGCTCATAGCCCACAAACAATCACTGTAGTTACCTGCTACACTAAGAAAACTGAAGTATCTTTATCTTTTAGAAACACGACAAACATGACTGAAGCACACTGCTGAAGAACGCCCACAGGTCTGACCCATAGACTGTATATACAATGGATGTCATCTCGCTCGGCTTGAATTGAGGCCGCCACAAAAACTGCTCCCCCTAGTGGCTGGCTGCAGTATAGGTCAAAAACGCTGTCACCCCCGTTCTTTTGAATGGTGCTGCAGTCTTTATGACAGCTGCCATAAAGGGAAACTCTGTAGGACCTCGGGACAGTACGCTGTAGGACGGAGCTTGTTACCGTGGAAACACACAAATTCCCTACTGCGCTGACTCTGGCTGCAGAAAATGTACAAGATGGCAGCGTTCTGGAACGGGATATTATGGCTTCAAAACTGTTCAAGGGAAAAGGTGGAGCGATGCTGTCCATTATATATACAGTCTATGGTCTGACCACAGAGACTGGCTTCAGTCATAATCAGGTTATCTGCACAGGCTTCTTGAAGTTGGATTTTGTGATGTTAGCCAAACAGCAGCCACTGCAGGCAGAAACAACTTAAAAAGGATGAATGCTAAACAACGATGTAGCTTAAAGGAAGCAGAGATCTGTCATTAACTTACTGTTACACTACAACTGCAGCCGGTTTGGTCATGTTGTGTCTTTGTGCTTTTGATAATCTTTGTTTTTATTGTTAGCCACTCATGATCTGATTACCCAGGATGCATTTCAGACCAGCAAAAACAGAGTCCAAGGACTGTCTGTTGAACCAGACCATGTATGCTGACCGTACCAAATCTTACGTTTAGCTTCAGCATTCAACTTCCCGTGTTCGAGGAAAGAAGCGTCTCCTCTTCTGAAGGTTAGAGTTATGTAACATGGGCATGCTAATGCCTCGACCCAAAGTGTCTTTCTTTGTGTCTTTAAATCTATTTTTCTATCTGAACTTTCAGAGTGTAGCTACAGTGACTGTTTTGGACTGTGAGTGAACCTGAACCTGCAGCGGTACTGGGGCTGAAAATAGAGATGATGGAAGTTCAGTCGATGAAGAGAGAGACAGTGTTAGATTTCAGATCTGAAGGTGCAGAACGTCTGAGATGATGGCTTCATTTCCCATATAAGCTTTTAAATATCTTACTACTTCTGTTGTTATTAATATATTAACTTTTCACAGCTTATGTATCAGTCAGGCTTTCCCCAAACGTGACGAGTTCATGACAGCTCTGCTGGTTTTTAGAGTTCCATGTTCAGAGACACGACCCTGTAGTTCATGTTCATAATGTCAGTACGTTCATGGGAGTGAAATGTGTATTTTTAGGACTAAGTTTTGTTTCAGGGTGCAGAGTTACTGTGAGCCTGTTCCTTTTGGATACACAGAGTATATTTTAATTATGCAACCTCTCGAGGAGTGTTTTTAAAGGCGTGAGAAGGTCTGGTGGTAAAAGGGAAGTTCAGTTAATGTCACTGCTGCAGGGTTTGAAGGTAGCTGAAGTTTTTGAACTCTTATGCATATTTGCAGATGTTGTAACAGATGAAATCTAGTTGTTTACACACTCATCCTTTGTTTGCAGTCGTGATTAGTAATCGTATAACATTTATTGAATTCACTTTCACAGAGAGAGTCTGAAGTTGAATCAAACGACTTCAAACCCTTCTGAGTTAATGCCAACCTCCATTCCACGTTGAATGAAGTTCACTGAAGCTGTGATAACGAGTGTCAAAGCTACGTTCAATGTTTTGTCCTACTGTACTTGATAATGACGTCTGAGCACCTTGTGATTGTAATCAATATATATATTTATATTTTGTTGTACCTCAAGTGAAAGTTGAAGATTTTAAACTCCATCGATCTGTTTCACAGCGCTGGATTCTTTTTTGAATCTTTCCTGAGAAAGACAACATGCTTACTTTGTTGGTTCTATTTTCACAGATTTGCAGCAGAGTTGAAACATTGATCTTTCTGAGCACTACTTTAATCTTTATTTACATTAATGTATGCAATGTTTTTTTTATTGTTATTTATACGTTTGTTTCCGAGCTTCTAGGAAGCTTTAGATCTGTGTTTAGTTTCAGTTTGTTCATAGAGAAAATGAAATGTGTCATTTCTATTATTTATGGTCAGATTAAAATAATTGTTTAAAGCTTTCAGTCAAAGTGTTCCTCTCATTATGAATCACAGGTTTGTTTACAGGTCTCAGGATGTCATTTGGCTGATAACCTTCAGTCATGTCTCCTGAGGTGGCTTTGGAAGTTTGAGGTGACCAGCCGCTCAGATAACAAGAAAGACATAGACTGTTGTTAGACTGTGCAACCGGCGTCGCTGGATTCCCGGTTTCAGAAAGTGGAAGTAAACAACGACCAAGCTGATAGATGAACTGCTTCTTTAGCATCTCTTATGATTTAAAAAGTTAAGAAGTGGTTTATATGGAATCTAATCATTTTCACAGCACATAAAAACTGAGTTCCCCCGTCATATACAGAAAAAAGAAAAAGCGGAACGTTAGCGCTGTGCATTGTGGGAAACAGTACCCGATGGAGACTAGTCTGATGCATAGGCCCAATCTCAATGTCCTCCCTGAGCCCTCCTTGACTTAATTGACATAAGCTGGAAAGTGATTGAGGGCAGGAGGCTGTAAGGGCTCAAAATGCACTTTGAGACTTCTCATGTGACCTGCATGACGTCATGGAGCTCACCTTAGCTGTGTTAGGAAGTTTTATTGCACAATTTTCACTTTCCTCAAATTCAGGGCGCTTCAGGAACTGACTGACTGATTGTCATGTGATCCGGCTCTCACCGTACAGACTGCTTAACCACTTCATTTAAAATATATTAATAGGCTATATAACTATAAACATATAAAGTATACTGTATACATATCTGTGTGAACATAAATAGAATAAGGCTGTTTTCATTGCAACTTTCATGCTTCTTTTTTACTATCGCACTCTTTTTAATTTCATGTCATGTCATTTGTTTACCCTTTCATGCTTGCGGGCTTCTCCTGGGGATCCCATGTTTCACGTCACAATGCTATGAACTATGGGTAATTCCCTTACCCTGAGTCTGTTAAAATGCCCACTTACGGAAAGGGGGCATAAAGGACTCAAAAAGTCTGAGAGAGATCCCTCACACACTTGATGATTTGACAGTGGGACAGCCTTAAACCCTCACGGACTTAGCGGGAATATGCCTTAATGTCAGTGAGTGTGAGGGTGGACACTGAGATTGGGCCAGACTTAGAAATGTTCCTGAATCAGTACGACATCTGGGTAGTTTTGGCATACTGCAGATGTTGCTCTTGTTTACATTCTACATACTGAATTTTGGCCACATCAGTACATACTGCTAGTATAGTAGGAGGTTTGAAAACAGCCCTAGTTTTGGTCTTGGTGCATTGTGGGTAAGGCAGTCACTATGTGGGGCACCAGTCGTTAAATTGCACGTCCCCATGTACAGAGGTTGTGGTGGGTGACCCAGGACCTGTGGCCCTGTGCTGCATGTCAGCCCCCACTCTCTCCTCCTAGTGTCCTGCTCTCTTTCTCTCAATAAAGACACTGAAGACCAAACAATCAACGTGTTTTTAACATTTAATCTAAAGCTGAGCGGCAAAAGCAGTTTCTCCTGCACAGCTGCAGTCAAAGAGTTTAAAGTGTACCTGATGTTTAGGCACTCCATGAAGCTCAACAGAGGGTGTTGAGGGGCAAAACCACAGTCCTCAATCTGTGCACATGTTTTTCCCACAGTTTATTTTCAGCTCATGAGTCAAGAGTCTGAGTTAGTCACACATGCACACTATGAACTGAATCTTCAAGTGTTTGTAGTTCAAACTGTTCTCTCTCTGGCAGAACAATAACAGAAACACAGCCCAACACCAAAGGACAGTTAATGATTTATTAAAGTACCCAGTCATGGGGTGCTGGTGGCCTAGTGGTCTAAGCGCCCCACATATAGAGGCTATAGTCCTCGTCGCAGGGGTTGCCGGTTCGATTCCCGGCTGGTCGACCATTTCCTGCATGTCTTCCCCCGCTCTCTGCTCCCCACATTTCCTGTCTCTCTTCACTATCCTATCAAATAAAGGCAAAAAAGCCCCAAAAATATAACTTTAAAAAAAAAAAGTACCCAGTCATGTTACCTCTGCATATACTAAAACAAAATCAAGTTCTATAAGCTACAAAATAATAGTCTGAGGATTCAATAACATGTGACTGAAAACAGAATATATCTGGTGAATAAAAAATACTTAAAACAATATTTTGTTTCCATTCTGATCTCACGTTGATCTCTGCTGACAGAGACAAGAAGACTAACAGCTGTTCATGTATTTCAATTCAAACCTAAACATGTCTTATTTCTAACAATCACATTCCTATATCGTCCCTATCTTGACTGTGTGGGTCTAGTTTATGTTCAGTTTGGTTAAGAGTTTAATACTTTTAAATAATGGTCACAGATATGGTCTAGAACAGGGGTGTCAAACATACGGTCCGCAGGCCAAAACCAGCCCTCCAGAGGTTCCTATCTGGCCCTATCTTGTCCTCTGGAGGTCGCATACAATCATAGTGCTGACGGAGCGCACCTGAACGACGCTCCAGGAGAATATCTGCAGTTTGCATACTCAGACTTTTTAGAGCTCTTCATGATCCAATCAACACTAAAGTTTACATATATGTAAACTTGCACAGCAGGAGCTATGGATCCACATTTTTCGGCAAAAGGAGCCACATATCCTGCGCATGCTTACCCTACATGTGTGAACATCATGGGTGCGCTCCGTCACTACTAACACTCGCACTAAACCCCTGCATACAACACTGTCCAGCAAGCAAACTGTTGCCATGCTGGAGCAGGGGGGTCCATAATAATCAACTTTACCTTCTTCATCATTAGAATCTATCTGTTCTTTTGCTGTAAACATCACACACTGTGTGTCAGGTGACTGGGGAACCTGTGTGCTCGGTGTGTTCGCAGCAGGTTTCAGTGCTTAAAGAATATAATATTCGGCCCACTATGAGACTCATCATGACGAAAAATACAGCAGCTGTTTTTGTAACAAGATAGTTTGAGTTTGGCACCCTTGGTCTAAAAGGTAAACTAAAGATGTCTGTGTTTGTGTTTGTGTTTGTGTTTGTGTTTGTGTTTGTGTCTTGGTGGTTGATCATGTTTAGAGCAGTTTTGGTCATTGGGACCTCCAACAATAAGGAAGTGAAATGTTCAAATGTCTTTAAACACAAACAACCTTAAGATGAAATGTAAGATTTCCCTGGTTTGTTTTCACATTCAGGCTTTAACAGGACTGTTGTTCCCCAGAGCTCTCCATGGTGCTGATCTCTGTTTACACTCACGGGAAGTTCAAGCCAGAAACTTCAGTGTTATATTCCCCTGTTGGCTTTATTTCATCAAGAAGTCTTACTCATATGAAGATATGTTTCAGAGCTGTGAGAGCAGACAGTAATAACAGTCTGTTAAAGTCATACCAATGTGCTGGCTTTAATGGTAATATAACTAAAGAAGAAGTAGAGGGGTGAACATATGAGGCCCTTAAAACATTCACAGTCATTTTCACAACACAGGTGATGGGTCAGAGTGAAAAGTACAAAGATATCATGTATCTGTATTTTCTTTTCTTTTTGGGGGTATAAGGAGCATCTGACTTAACATCAGGATACTGTAGCTGTAAATGTATCAACCCTTTCCTCTCTCTTCAGTCTCCTCTACCTGTTAAAACAGTCATCTCGACTACTGCAACAGCATCCTTTACGGCCTTCCCTCCACCGACCTCCAAAAACTCCAATATGTCCAGAACTCAGCTGCCCGGTTACTCACCCACTCCCGCTCCAGAGCCCACATCACACCCATCCTTCAGCACCTCCACTGGCTCCCCATACAGCACCAAGTCCACTTCAAGATCCTGTTCATCACCTACAAAGCCCTCAATAACCTCGCCCCCTCACACCTGACCGACCTCCTCAAATGTCACTCCCCATCTCGCCTTCTCTGATCATCAGATGCCAACTTCCTGTCTCCTATCACCAAGAACAAGAACCGCACCTTGGGGGACAGAGTCTTTGCCATCGCTGCCCCGACTCTCTGGGACTCTCTCCCTCCAAACATCCTCAACTCTGACTTCAATCATTTAAAAACCACCTCAAGACCTCTACCCCCGCCCCGCCTCTGTCTTGTTCTGTTTCATTTATTTGCTTTACTTTTGTTTTTATTTTTCTGTAAAGTGAATTTGAGTACCATGAAAAGAGCTATACAAATCCTATCAATTATATTAAAAGTATTCTTTATAAAAATCAATCAGTCTATCAATCAAGACACTGTACACAAGCAGCATGTCTGAACCTCTCTCTGATATAATATATAGAGGGCTAACATTAATGCATCATGACCAAAGCACTTCACAATATATGGCAACAGTGACAAGAAGAACTTCCCTCAACAGGCAGAAACCTCGAACAGAACAGGACTCATGATGAGCAGCTGTCTGCTGAGACTCTGAGGGAGGAGAAAACAGGATCAATCAATCAATCTTTATTTGTATACCGCCAAATCACAACAAACGTTATCTAAAGACTCTTTTACAAACAGAGCAGGTCTAGACCACTCTATGTCAAATTATGAACAGAGACCCAACACCAAGACAGGATCAGACTCAGTCTGACCCCACCTTAATCCATCA
The DNA here is from genome assembly GCF_009762535.1 of Notolabrus celidotus. Taxonomy (NCBI): domain Eukaryota; kingdom Metazoa; phylum Chordata; class Actinopteri; order Labriformes; family Labridae; genus Notolabrus; species Notolabrus celidotus. Next base: position 38,471,402 of record NC_048276.1, on the reverse strand, counting down.
TGAGCATTGCACCTCACAGTATTTAGCTAGTAACAGGCAGAAACCTTGAGCAGAACCAGACTCATGTTAGACAGACATCTGCTGAGACTGTGTTGGAGAGAGGGATAGAAGGAGGTGAAGAGAGAGAGAGAGATGATAGAGATGAGACAGATAGTAGTAGTTGTATCAGCTGGAGTCTGGAACGTCCACAGCAGGAGGACGTCTACGGCAGCTCAGAGGAACCTACGAGGCAAGGGAGCTCAGGGACTCCAGAAAGGTCTATGGTTAGTAACTTTAATGGGACAGGGAGAGTAAAAGTAAGTGATGAGGGGGTTGGGGGGAAGGGGGTGAGATAGGATCCCAGTGTGTGTGTGTCAGTTCCCCCGGCAGTCTAAGCCTATAGCAGCATAACTAAGAGCTGGTCCAAGCCTGATCCAGCTCTAACTATAAGCTTTATCAAAAAGGAAAGTTTGAAGCCTACTCTTAAAAGTAGAGAGGGTGTCTGCCTCCCGAACCCTGACTGGTAGAGGATTCCAAAGGAGAGGGGCCTGATAACTGAAGGTTCTACCTCCCATACTACTTTTAGAGACTTTAGGTAGGACCAGCAGGCCTGCATGTTGGGAGCGTAGAGTTCTAGAGGAGTAATAGGGCACTATGAGCTCTTTAAGATATGAAGGTGTCTGATCATTTAGAGCTTTGTAGGTCAGAAGAAGGATTTTAAATGATAGTCTATATTAAAAAAGAGACAGACTGACAGAGAGAGAGAGAGAGAGAGAGAGAGAGAGAGAGAGAGAGAGAGAGAGAGAGAGAGAGAGAGAGATGTAATATATGGTTGATATGTATGTGATGAATATAATATGTAATGAATATGGTGTGTGATTAATCTATATATGGTGAGTGTAGTGTGTTGTGAATATATATAATGTACTGTAGGAATTTATGTGCTTTGGCAATAATATCTCGTTCATGCCAATAAAGCAAATTTGAATTGAATTGAAAAATTGAGAGAGAGAGAGAGAGAGAGAGAGAGAGAGAGAGAGAGAGAGAGAGAGAGAGAGAGAGAGAGAGATGAACCGAAGGCAAACAAAGCACATCAACAAGAGACATAAACAAATATTAAAGCTCTGTTTAATATTAATATTTACAGTAGAGTACTGCTGATGGACATATGGGTATGGATCGCTGTGATGTTAGGTCTCAGGTCTATTGTTAGCATTAAAGCTTTAATATTGATAACATGGGGAGACTAATAATGTTCATTATAGCAGTTAGAGTGGAGCAGCTCTCACATTAACATCAACATTAACATTAACATTAATAGCCTTGTGATGGACTGGAGACCTCTCATGGTGTACCTCGCCACTCATCTAATGACAGCTGGGGTGGGCTCCACGCCCCAGGGACCCTGAACAGGATGAGTGTAACATAATGGATGGATGAATGAATGGATGAATAGTTTTAATGGATGAATAATGTTAATGGCTGTAGCATTTGGAGTCATGCAGGTGGCTGTAATCTACTGGGAGCCTGAATGTTGTGTAAGTGAGGTATGTTTGGGACATGAAGATTTTAAATCAGTCACATGGTTTAATATGAAATGGATGCATACAGAAAAAGAGAGACAGAGGGGCTAAGCTAACATTCCTACATCATTTTTAAAAACATTTAGTGATGCTGCTTTTCATCATCAAGCTTTAAAAGTAAACTTAACAGCAGTGGTGGACAGTAACAGAGTAAATGTACTTAAATACATCTGTACTTTACTTGAGTGTTATTTTTTTGGTAAACTCATGACTTTTACTCCATTTAAAGACAGATATCATCCTTTTTACTCCTCTACATTTCTATCAGTGCTCTAGTTACTCACTACTTTATCTTTGAAGTCAGCTCATGAATGTCCTTCTCTTTTCTGAAATCTGATCCTAAGACAGTAAACTGTGTTTGTGTAGTTCTGTTTGTCTCAGTGGTTTAGTCGTACCGGTATATCGTGAGTCTCCATGGTTGAACGTGGAGCAAACACAGAGCATCACTCAGATCAGGCAGTTCATGTAGAGGTGGTAATGATGGCTATAATTCTCCACCTGAGCACCCATGGTCATATCTTCAGCCCGTGTTAGAGGTTTTTGAAATGAAGAATGATACGTATGGTTTGAAATGTTCTCCCTGTTTCCCACTCTGTCCAAACAAACAAACATTCACTGTCCAACCTGAGAGAGCGTGTTGAGCTACGTAACGTTTGTTTCATTCCAGATGAACATTTCAGACTAAGGTGTCTGTGCTTGGAGTAACTTAGTGTCTGTTTTTAGTCCATGGTGAGGTTTTTAGAGATTTCTAAATAAACATGATGTAACAGAATGTACTTCTATGTGTTCTTGACTGCATTTCGTGTATTGTGAAAATACAACATTTAGAGATATTTTTAAAGTATTTTGAATACTTCCATTCAGCTCTGGGCTGCATCACTACTTGTATTACTTTTATGACAATTTTTTAGCATCATTATTTATTTATTTTTATTCTTATTCTATCTTATTCTTTTTAAATCATTTTATTTTATTTTTCTGGAATTTATTTTATTTTATGTAATTGATTGACTTTATTTTAATAGATTTTATTTCATTTCTATTTTTAAAGTATTTCAGATCACATTCCTCTCCCTTGTTTTAGCCTTGTATCATTTTCTGTAGCTGCTGTTTTCTGTCTCTCTGTTCTTTTGTGAAGCACTTTGTGCTGCATGCTCCAATGTATGAAAGGTGCTATATAAATAAAGTTGAGTTGAGTTTATACAGAAAAACAAAAACATTGATTAAATTATTCATTTAAAGGAACATAACATAAACCCTTGTGTTTATTTATTGTGCTTCAGAATCAGAATCAGAATCAGAATCAGCTTTATTCGCCAAGTATGCTTGAACACACAAGGAATTTGATTTTAGTAAACTGTGCTCTCTTTGTACAAGGCATAAGAATAGGAATAAGAATAAGAACTACAATAAAAAATAAAATAAAAATATAATAACAATAACATCAGCTATAAATACAAAGAAACAACAAATAGGCATGACTAATATGTACAGGCTAAAAAAATATGATAAAGTGCAGAATTGTTGCATTGTATATCTACATGTATATTTACAGAGAGTATTTATCTGACAGGTATGACACTGTTATGGTTTAGTGTTCATCAGAGTGACAGCCTGGGGGAAGAAACTGTTCTTATGGCGGGTTGTTTTGGCGCACAGTGATCTGTAGCGCCTGCCGGAGGGGAGGAGTTTGAAGAATTTGTGTCCAGGGTGTGAGGGGTCAGCGGTAATGCTCCCTGCCCGTTTCCTGGCCCGGGACCGGTACAAGTCCTGGATGGGGGGCAGGTCGACACCGATGATTTTTTCTGCAGTCCTTATAGTCCGTTGCAGTCTGTGTTTGTCTAGTTTGGTTGCAGAGCCAAACCAGACAGTGATGGAGGTACACAGAACAGACTGAATGATGGAGGTGTAGAACATGATCAGCAGCTCCTGGGGCAGGTTGAACTTCCTGAGCTGACGCAGGAAGTACATCCTCTGCTGGGCCTTTTTTCTGATTGTGTCTGTGTGGGAGGTCCACCTCAGGTCCCGGGAAATAGTGGATCCCAGGAACCTGAAAGAGTCCACAGTAGACACAGTGCTGTTCAGGATGGTGAGGGGGGGGAGTGGGGGGGGGTGGGTGGGGGGGCTTCTCCTGAAGTCCACTGTCATCTCTACCGTCTTGAGCGGGTTCAGCTCCAGATGGTTCTGACTACACCAGAGAGCCAGCTGTTCCACCTCCTGTCTGTAAGCAGACTCGTCTCCGTCCTGGATGAGACCGATGAAGGTGGTGTCGTCTGCGAACTTCAGGAGTTTCACCGAGGGGTCTCCTGAGGTGCAGTCGACCCCTTAACTCTAATGAGTGATATACTGTAACATACGGGGGCCCAAAGTGGACATGCGTCTATACATGTTGTAGAGGCAGGGATGGGTTTCTCACTTATCCCTTTGTGTTTGTGGTGTGTGTGTGTGTGTGTGTTTGTGTGTGTGTGTGTGTGTGTGTGTGTGTGTGTGTGTGTGTGTGTGTTTGTGTGTGTGTGTGTGTGTGTGTGTGTGTGTGTGTGTGTGTGTGTGTGTGTGTGTGTGTGTGTGCGTGCGTGTGTGTGTGTGTGTGTGTGTGTGCGTGTGTATGTGTGTGTGTGTGTCACTGGGGCTGAATGATTGCCTAATGAATATGTTTTAAAAGTATGTTTTTCTCGAGAAAGTCAAATAAACAGCCTCAAATCGCAGTATGGGCTTCATGTTTCCTCCCTTGGAGCAAGCGGCAACCTCCGGTCTCAAACGATGAAGCCCATGCAGAAGTGTTATAAACTGCAATACATTGAGAATCCTCTTGAGGCTGGCTGCAGAAACACCGGAAACCACATAGACATGAATGGGAAAAAGACGATCTTTGCAGCATTAATAAACATGTTTACAGCCTGGTTCAAAAAACAGCTTGGCTCTATGAAGCTAATCTCTCTAATGTCACTCACTGTACGGGGGGTGAATTTATTACTAACATGACGGTTCAGAAGATATTAAGATTACCAGTTTTTGCCCAAATAAGGACATGACTGACATGACTCCCGGTCGGGAACACATAGCTGTTTGCTAGGAGGCTCACACTACGTCACACTCTGCCTGGTTGAGTTCAGCATTTCCAATATGGCTGCTGCTGTAGATTTGCTTCCAAACAGCGCTCAGGAACAGATGGGTGACATCACGGATACTACGTCCATATTTTATACAGTCTATGCCTTGGAGTCAGCGCGTCAGTATTCCCCTCTCTGTGACTAATTTAGTTTTGATAGTCGCACAACAGATGTTATTTACTCCATCTTGAGATCTGGAAGCATCATATGATCAAAATGATCAAAAGCTAAAAACATTATCGCCCAGCCATTAAATGTTCTTTCTATGGAGTTCATACTGATGCTTTCAGCTCGCCGTTTTTATGCACCCCTGAGGAGAACCGATCATTACTCCAAATCTTTCATCCCATCTGCTATCAGGCTTTTAAACTCAGGCGGTAGTCCTTTTAGTCATTTTAAATAACATTAGTATGTCAAAGTAGATTTTAATCTTTGTCTTATCTTACTGGTAGTTATCACACTTCATATAAACTACAGGTGCAGCTCAAAAAATTTGAATATTGTGAAAAAGTTTAATATTTTTTTTCACTCAAGTCAGAAAGTGAAACTCATACATTATATTCATTCATTACACACAGAGTGAATGTTTCAAGCCTTAATTCTTGTCATTTTGAAGATTATGACTTACAGATGATGAAAACCCAAAATTCAGTGTCTCAGAAAATTAGAATATTGCGACAAAGTTCAATATTGGAAACTCATGGTGTCACACCTGAATCAGCTAATGAACTCAAAACACCTGCAAAGGTTTCCTGAGACTCCAAAGGGTCTCTCAGTCTGGTTCAGTAGGGACACTATCATGGAGAAGACTGCTGACTTGACAGATGTGCAGAAGACCGTCACTGACACTCTCCACAAGGAGGGTAAGTTACAAAAGATCATTGCTAAAGAAGCTGGTTGTTCACAGAGAGCTGTATTCGAGCATATCCATAGAACGTTGAGTGGAAGGAAAAAGTGTGGTATAAAGAGGTGCACAAGCAACAGGGATAACCACAGCCTGGAGAGGATCGTCAAACAAAATCCATTCAAGAATGTGGGAGAGCTTCACAAGGAGTGGACGCTGGAGTCAGAGCATCAAGAGCCACCACGCACAGACAAATCCAGGACATGGGCTACAAATGTTGCACTCCTCTTGTCAAGCCACTACCTGGGCTAAGGATAAAAAGGACTGGACTGTTGCTCAGTGGTCCAAAGTCCTCTTTTCAGATGAAAATTAGCATTTAATTTGAAAATCAGGGTCCCAGAGTCTGGAGGAAGAGGGGAGAGGCACAGAATCCACGTTGCTTGAAGTCTAGTGTGAAGTTTCCACAGTCAGCGAGGATTTGTGGTGCCATGTGATCTGCTGGTGTTGGTCCACTGTGTTTTCTGAAGTCCACAGTCTATGCAGTCATCTATCAGGACATTTAAGAGCACTTCATGCTTCTTTCTGCTGACAAGCTTTATGGAGATGCTGATTTCATTTTCCAGCAGGGCTTTGCACCTGCCCTCACTGCCAAAAGTACCAAAACCTGGTTCAGTGACCATGGTATTACTGTGCTTGATTGGCCAGCAAACTGGCCTGACCTGAACCCCATAGAGGATCTATGGGGTGTTGTCAAGAGGAAGATGAGAGACACCAGACCTAACAATGAAGATGACCTGAAGGCCACTATCAATGCAACATGGGCTTCCATTACACCTCATCAGTGCCAATCAGGCTGATCGCCTCCATGCTACACCACATTGATGAAGTAATTCATGCAAAAGGAAGACCAATATTGAGTGCATATATGAAAATTATTTTCAGAGGCCTGATATTTCTGTTTAAAATGTCCTTTTTTATTGATCTTATATAATATTCTAATTTTCTGAGACACTGAATTTTGGTTTTCATTATCTGTAAGTCATAATCTTCAAAATTAGGAATTAAGGCTTGAAATATGTCACTCTATGTGTAATGAATCAATATAATGTATGAGTTTCACTTTCTGACTTGAGTGACAAAAAATATTGAACTTTTTCATGATATTCAAATTTTTTGAGCTGCACCTGTAAATGAATTATTGCTGTCCTTCACAGACCCTCTGTTCTCATGTACATATCCGGTGCTTAACTTGTAGCATGTATATATGATGGATGTGTTGTAAATGTTAAATGTATGGTAAGCTATAATGAATTGCCCTTCTTGAGACCAATAAAGTTGTCTGAATCTGAATCTGAAACGTGCACCTCCCAAGCTGCATGGGCATAAAACAGAGACGGCACGGTCTGTTTGAATCTGTGACCAAGGGAACCCGTCTTTGTTATCCTGAGGTAAATAAACGAGTGAAGAACCTGAGGGAAACATTTATCTCTATCCTGGAAGGATTGAATAAACGTATGGAGGCTTGTCTGCTCAGGGCTTCCGTACTAACATGCATTAAAGTGTGAGTAGCCTGTATGTAACATCCACTCTTATCACCTCTCCTTTCTCCGCCTCTCTCTCTCTCTCTCCCTCTCTCTCTCTCTCTCTCTCTCTCCCTCTCTCTCTCTCTCTCTCTCCCTCTCTCTCTCTCTCCCTCTCTCTCCCTCCCTCCCTCTCACTCTCTCTCTCTCTCTCTCTCTCTCTCTCTCTCTCCCTCTCTCTCTCTCTCTCTCTCTCTGAGCTGAGGGGTGGAGGCAGGCTGACGGACGGAGCCTTTTTCTTCCCAGTGAAGAGGGATGGAGGAGGAAAGAGGGATTTAGTGTATCTCTCGTTCAGTCGGTGTTTGGCACACAGCTCGGTGAACTCTCAGTCCTCCTCGGATGATCTTCTCCGGACTGAAGGCTGTAAAATGACCCGGGGAGAGACCGTTGATCTGCTGCTCGAGGTAATACGCACCTTTCCTCGCGGTGATGATGGCTCGTTAGATGTAATCATGTGTTATATGGGGGACGGTGGGGGACGGAGGGGGACGGTGGGGGAGGATAGTTACATAAGAGTGCTCGGAGACTCCCAGATTTATTAGGGAGGGTTTCAGGGTACAGAAACACATGTAGACCTGAATGTAAAGGGTCCTGGTTTCCTCCTGAGGAGATCCGGCTGCTAGATGGAGGAAGCAGGCAGGTGTGTGAGACATGTTCCTGGCTGTGAGAGCCTGCAGGGCCGCGGCCTCACCACCACCACCACAGGACCACTGAGCTCCCACCACAGGCAGGGAGACCAGCACACACAGGTGTGAATACAGGAGACAAAACGGACCAGGGTCTGGAGGCTTTTATTATTACCATGATCGGGATCAACCTGCCGTCTCCATGGAAACGGGAAATCTCTTGCCTGTTAGTTTGCTCTCCTCTTCCTGCGGAGGCACCTGATCCCAGCAAAGACCGGAAAGAGGGACCCAGAGCCTGTGTAAAAACCTGGTGTTATGATGGGAAGACTACACGCTTTAAATAACTAAAGTGATCTGCAGCTAATTAATAATGAGAATAATGAGAATAATGAGAATAATGAGAATGATGATGATGATGATGTTGATAATAATAATAATAATAATAATAATAATAATAATTGTAATAATGATAATAATAATAATAATAATAATAGTAATACTAATGATAATAATAATAATAGAAATAATAATGATAATGCTAATAATAATAATACTAATTATAATAACAATAATACTACTCATAATAATGATACTAATTATACTAATAATAACAGTAATAATAAAAATACCAATAATAATAATGATCAAAATAATAATAAGGATACTTATTATAACAATGATAAAAATAATTATAATTATAATAACAATAAATAGAACAATAATAATAATAATAATAATCATTTGATTTATAGAGCACTTTTCAAAAACCAAGTTACAAAGTGCTTCACATTGGCAGAAAAATAAAACAGTCAGTTTTTAAAATCACAGAAGTCAAGATAAAGAAATTACAAACATATTTTGAAAGACAGAAAATTCCCCTAAAAGAACTCTACAGGAATATAATTATCTCAAAATATGTTTCTTAAAACGGTCAAACTCAAATGAAATAAAACACATACATCATGAAAGGCTCTGCGATAGAAGTATGTTTTCAGAACAGATTTTAAAGAGATCACTGACTCAGCAGACCTGATCTGAATTAAGCAAGTTATCCTCTAATCAGCTAATTTATGAGGTTTATTCATTACCAAGAGCATTTATAGCAACGTTAAGATATGAGGTGAACATTTGACAGACATGTGTAAAGGATAGGAAATCCATAGTTGTGCTTAGCTCATCTGACCACAAAGTTTAATCTAAGACCTGCCCATGAATGTACTTTCAGAGTCATCAGCAGAAATTGCGTTATTATATTCTGGTAAAGATGAGTACAACCACCTGAAGAGAGAGTTGTTGGGTTTTCATTACCTCTGAATAGGCTTTTAAATTTTCAGCCCCGTTTACCTAGAATGATGTGCAGAAGGACTTGAAACTGACACATCTTGTAACTCTGGGGGCATTCAAGTCACTCATAAAAGACAGAGAAACAAGCTCAATTGGATCTTGTGATTGCACTGTGTAACCATGTAACCATGTAAAACTGTGACCGTATTCTATTTGTGTTGTTTTGTGTGCTTGTGTGTTGTAACCTATTTTGTGTTGCCGTCTTGGCCAGGTCACTCTTGAAAAAGAGGTTTTAAATCTCAATGAGTCTCTTACCTGGTTAGATAAATAAATAAAGAAAGAAAGAATAAACTCCTCAGCCTTTAACTTTGGGGGGAGAGATTCTCATCCAAGCCCCCAGGATGTGCTCCAGGATCTGCAGCCAATGTGACATTGTGGCCAAGCTGTGTAATCACAGATTCAGGGTCTTTTCCATGATGCACTTCAACGTGTTGGAATAGACAATCATAAACTGCTATTGATATGTATTTAGGTAAATTAACTTTCACGAGAAAAGCTCCTAAATGTGTCAAAATGACAGACCTAAGACATCAGACTCAAAATCACCAAAAGAAATCCATTAGCACATGTGAAAGTGATCCAGTGTTGCATGTTGATGTCAGCTTAGTTATTTAATGACTTACAAACCATAAAATTCTGCTTTATCCAGTTAGTGTTCAGGCTGCAGTCTCAAGAAATTATGAATTACAATAACATCAGTAATCTGAAACATCATCTTTATTTATTTATTCTCCACTACAATCATTTCATCTTCAATAAAACACATTCCCACTAAAACAGGTTCTTATCCAACACATTCTGTGATATTATAATACAAGTTTACGAGCCTGGATCTGTTTTAGGTTTTGCAAAACTCTGACTCCTCCATGTAAACCGTACTGTTTTCAGTTTGTGGTATTTACAGTGAAGTCCTGCTGACAGTCACTCTGCTGATCTGTACTTGCTCTCTGTACAGGGATCCTGGTTTAGTAACACAGTCTGTGGGCTGGTGCAGCACCCACCTGAACTCTACCTATGACAGTTTGGCAACACGGCCTGAGAATGTATCCCCCTCACTTCTCTACATCCTATTTAAGTCCTCCTCACTTTTGAGATTTCAGGATGAGTTCTCTTACCTACCCTGAACGCTCTGTGCCAAGGTTGCATCCAGATGAGACTCGTATTGATCGACTGATTTAGCTAAAATGTTGATGAACTCACAAATACCTTCGCTTCTCACCGTGCACTCACAGTTCAGGTTTGGCAGATCCTTTTGTGCCCTGGGTTTTGCCTCTCAGGCCGCTCTGCATACAGTATCTTTGTGATGGAGGTTGTTTGGGCTGCATGCTTCAGGTCTTTCTGACAGTTTCTTTCTCACCCTGGAGACAGCTGTTTGTGTACTGTCGGGCACTGAGATTTGACCCCAGCTATGATGGTTTCATATTGTAATGGAGTAGTTCACAGGCTAAACCTAACCTATCCGCAGCTGTTTATAAAATGAAGGTAGAAAAGTTGTGTAACAGCTTCAGTTTGACTCAAAACTACCAGTTACTTTTAGGAGATCACTCACTTGTCACTGTTTACTGGTGGTTAGAGTCAGATCAAACACAGTGATGTAGTGTGATTGAACCCATCATTTCATAGACCAGCTCTCCACAGAGACTCTTGGGTTCTGTTTAAACTGGAATACATTCAAGAGGCTATGCAAACCTGCAGGCACTCTTGGGTGGAGAACTGTGGTTAAAATTTGTTCTGTTCAACAAAATTCTGCAAAAACACGAGCAAAGAAAAATGAGCAAATCAGCAAAGCTCTTAAAATATCAGTTACTTGGTTTCTGCATTGACTCAGATGTTCAGTTTGCAGTCCTTCTTTTGAGCATAGAACTATGCTCTCCTATGGCTGCAGACCACATGATGCAATCTTCCACATGGCAGTTTACATAAACTAACCAATCCAGTCATGACCGGATTAGACTTTCTGATATTCAACACATATATATATATTTTTTTTTTCTGGAATGTTTTTATTGATTTTTCATGGATATACATTCCTAATAATCAGAGACACAATGGTGAATATAGACACAAATATCCATAGTATAGTCAAAGTTAGACTTGAAAGGAACACTTAGGGTGCTAATGGAACTTACCAAAACACCACTAGATCATCAGAAACCTCCCAAAAAACAAAAACAGGTGAATAGAGTAAGTACAATAAAAAAATATAAAAATCATGAAATAATAATAATAATATTTAATAAATAAGAAATTGAGGAGTGAATTAAAATGTTAAGAAAAATATCAAAAGTCAAAAGTATTGTTCTTTTTGAGTGGGGTTGTTAGAGTTAGTGGATTAACCTCAGCAGGTCCTGGTCAGCATGGCTGCAGTGTAGAGAAACCGGAACAAAGGCAGCTATCAACAGCTGCACACCGGTCAACTCCACCACTCATTCTAAGAGACTCCAACCAAAACACTACTGATGGTGTGAACGTGCACTATTCTCAGATGTGACGCATACATGTTCTTCTTCATCGCCTAGCTTCTGCTCCGGTTCTCCATTCTTCCTCGAAACAAAGGGGCCGAGCTGACCAGGATCCTCTGTGGGTAATGCACTTACTATTGACAAGTACCTCCTACAGCCCCAGTTAAAAATAGAACTGTCCCTTTAATGCACCCCCCCCCCCCCAACAAAGCAGCTCTATCATTGCAACATAAAGACACCAGGATTGACTTGAAAACAAGGTCTCTTTACTAAAGGCTGTTAAAGCTGCTGACGTTTGTTCTCTCAGATAATGAATTAAATCATTTCATAGAACCGTTCCTCTCTGCATAACTTGCTTTGTATATTTAGCTAGTTCAACCACTGACCCTCTTCAAGAGGCTGATAATATCAATTCATCTCTTATAAATAAATGCAGTAATTATTTATTTATTAGCCTTTATTATTATTAATTATTTAACAATTATGACTGTTGACTTGGACACCTGCTCAGTGTGGCTAACAGCATCTTATATTATTACTAAGTGGATTGGCAGAATAAAGTGACAGACCTGTGACCCTAATCTGAATACTAGAGGATTACTCAGTTCAGCACATCATAGTAAGAAGCCTTACTGCTGCCTGACCGTGCCATCAGCACCTGTTTTAATTTGCAGTTGATCCTGTTTGCTGCAAAGCCGAATCAATACTTCCTGAACAGATGTTTCTCAGCAGAAACCTCCAGGGCAGAGCGTCAGCCAGGAATCCTCTCCCGTACAGAGGGCATCTGTAATGATTAGCTTTTTGTTGGATGCCTGATTTTAATCCCTGTTTACTCATCGGACACCTTTCCTGTTGAAGGGTCAGACCCCAAAATCACACTAAATATGCTGATGCGCTTGCAGCCTGAATGACTTTGGAGAACTGGCATCCATGCATTGTATTTCTACAACAGTTTGAATGAGCAGCTATTGCCAGTTTAGTGTAAACCAGGAACCAGCTGTTAAATGAGGCATGTTTTTATGAACAGGCCACTGATCTCCAGAACTTGGGGAAATACTGTGGTGTGATGTGAAAATGATTTGACTTTCAGACCGCCTGTGCTCAGCTGCTCCAGTGCCTAAAAATAGCACATGTCCCAGTGCGGCCTCAGCTCAATTTTGGTCACATCTGGATCCTGGTACCTGTTTGTAACAACCCTTCCTACTCAGGGATTATTAGAAAGAGAGGTGGAAATGAAATGGTGAAGAAGTGTCTGTGATCTGTTCACACGTCTTGATAGATATTCTTCAGAGACTAGATTCTTCTGACACAACACGCCTTGACATCCTCGGGCCAGGCATGCAACACGACTTATACAACCATCAGTGAAACGTAGCATCTTGAATGCATACCCTCCAGTTATTCAATTCAGTTACGCCAGTTAGTTCATGATGGACCCTGGTTCCCCTCAACACCTGCATCAATAATCCAATGAACCGCTTGCTTACCCATTCCCCTGATGAAATAATCTAATCATCAGCTCCTGATCTACGCTTTAGATTTGTAACACGACAGCCGTGAGCACTTTAAGAGCATTACTCAGCATCTAAAGAGTTTACGTGTGGGCTTTTTATCATCGGCCCTTAAACAAAAACACAACAACAAAACAGAAGGGAGTGTATGCTGTTGGCTCTAACTCAAGCTGCTAACATTAGCATGCTGACCAGTTTACCACCTACGCCACTAACCGAGCCTTTCTTCTTCATGGGTTAGCATCTTGAAGGCTAGTGAACAAAATGAAAGCACACCTGTTATGTTACCGCCCACAGCCACACCAGCCTTTCTAACCAGCCAACAGTATGGCGTTAGCATACCAACCAGCATCGGCCTACTAACCATAGACTGTATAAAATATGGACGTAGTATCTGTGATGTCACCCGTCTGTTCCTGAGCGCTGTTTTGAAGCCAATCGACGGCGGCAGCCATATTGGAAATGCGGAACTCATCCAGGCAGAGTGTGACGTAGTGTGAGCCTCTTAGCCAATAGCTGATAGAGAGATTAGCTTCGTAGGGCCAAGCCGTTTTTTGAACCAGGCTGTAAACATGTTTATTAAAGGGGACATATCACGCTTTTTTCATCAATATATATTGGTCTAAGAGGTCCCCAAAACATGTCTTTAAAGTTTATGCTCAAAAAAACACTTTGAAATCAGATTTTGGTCTGCCTGAAAAACCCTCTTCTTCATTCCTCATCAGAACGGTCTGTTTTCCCTCTGACCACGCCCCCTCAGGAAGTGGATGTGCCTCGGCTCTCCAGCACGTTGATCTAATGTTTACATGTTGGCTGAATATACACGGCTGCTCAGAGATCACGTTACTTCAACCCTCTGAATCTGATCCTGACAGAGAGGCACCTGTAGCAGGACCTTTCTGAACCATTGGTCATAGATTTAGTGTTTCTTGTTGTTTTATTTGTCAGTATGTCGACGTGTGTCTTGGTACACAGCTACAGCTACAGCTACAGCTACAGCTACAGCTATGAACATATAGCTATGTGGCTATGCTAATTAGCACTAGCACTTATCCATGACAAATAAAAATCATCCACTAGATCTTCAAATCTGCAGACGTGGGGAGTAAAACCGACCTTTGTGTTTATTAAGACAGCCTACAACTAGCATGCCTCCCTCCTAAGCTCCTTGTTAGCACACATTTGTGCAGGTAATGAAAAACGGAGGAGGGATTCAGTATTATTTTATACAGTCTATGGGCTGAACAAGCTCCGAGCTCTGACTCCGTGACAGACAGGATATTGTTGTTACGTAACAAAAACACGGAAGTCTGAAACGGCTCGTTTCACACACATTTACAGAAAGGTGTAGAAATCAGAACAGGGGCAGAATGGATTTTTTTCATTCTCGGGGGGTTTGTAGACATGCCAGGGAAACATATTTCAGGTAAAGAACCATTAAAAAGTCAATTTTGCATGATATGTCACCTTTAATGCTGCAAAGATCGTCTTTTTCCCATTCATGTCTATGTGGTTTCCGGTGTTTCTGCAGCCAGCCTCAAGAGGATTCTCAATGTATTGCAGTTTATAACACTTCCGCGGAGGTTGGCGCTTGCTACTAACCTAGTGTTTATAAGACTTAGCATCAAATTAGCATGCTAGAATAACTGTTTGAAGTCACAATATATTTAATGGTTTATATTCATAAACGGAGCTCATCCTTAGAACAAAGGAAATTAATCAAATGTGAGGAATTGAACAATTCTATTTACCATTACATTGAGTTCTGACTTACACATTGGCCCAAATCTACTTTTGAAAGGAATATACAGATAACTTACTTTATGATCTGTGAAGTTTTATTTGAATAAATTGATTAATAATGATAACAATAATAACGATGATGATCACAGATAAGGAGTAGATTAGATTGATAAACAAAAATAGATACTTAACAGACAAGAATACCTTAAAGAATTGTCTGCTGACGGGGTTAGACAGAGTCCTCAGGAGATGCTACTTTCAAATTCATGCTAGTTTTCCTTGACAACCAACCCTAGCTTTAATTACACTTTAAGCTAACAGTTAGAGACCCCTCTCTTAATTCAATGCTTTGGATGCTTTTTGATTCTGTATTTGACAGTAGTTTTCTTATCATCTACACATTACCCTCTACATGACCTGAATATGTTCATTTAATGCTAATCATTCAATCTTTATTTGTATAGCGCCAAATCACAACAAATGTTATCTCAAGACGCTTTTACAAACAGAGCAGGTCTAGACCACTCTATGTCAAATTATGAACAGAGACCCAACACCAAGACAGGATCAGACTCAGTCTGACCCCACCTTAATCCATCATGAGCATTGCACCTCGCAGTATTTCGCTAGTTACAGCGGAGAGGACAAACTTCCTTTAACAGGCAGAAACCTCGAGCAGAACCAGACTCATGTTAGACACACATCTGCTCAATACTAATCATTCAATCAGATCATGTATTTAATAGACTGTCATTTTTGTAGCCCTAGTCTTTTGAAAAAATTCCTTTTGCCTGTCATGACAGCACTGCCATATTTTTTTCAAAGCTTAGTTCTGGCATAAAGTATTGCCTGTAAAATATCTGACATACTCTATTTATATGTGATGACTTTGCACAAGAGCAATAACATTGTGTTGGCTGTTTAATTCAGTGGAAAAATCCTGACAAGTGTTGCGTGATAACAGGGACTGGTGCAGCAAATACCAGATGAGACTGTTTTAGTTGTACAAGGTCTCAATTTAGATTCACACCAGTGGTGATTTTAACCACTGAGGGTCAACAGAATGAAGCTGCAAGAACATTTTTAAGCTCAGTAGAAATGTTATAACGCTTACATTTTTTTAGAGTAATGATTTTCTTACAAACCAACACATGCAAGCCCAATCCTGTCTGCCTTTAACTCTGCTATTGGTATTCACAGTGACAGGAATATGTAGCTCCTGAGCTGCTGAACACTCCACCATGCTCACCAGCTGTAACCAAATTTGTAGGAAGCGCTGCTGAGGCCAAAAAAAAGACACTATAAGAGTTTACAGTGACACAAACAACATGCTGAAAAATGCTTCAGGCTCAATAGAGACAGAGTCAGGAGGATCTTTTCTAATGCACATTAATACATTAATGCAAGTCATTAATTAATAAATACATCAGCAATTACAGGGAAATCGAATGATACAATTCTGTAAATAAAACATGAAATGGTATAAATTATTTTAGATTTTTTAATTTTGCCTTTATTTCCAGTATCATCATATTAAAGCTGCTCCAAACAGCCTGTATGTAATTATGAGTCTCTATTGACAAATATTCATCATTCAGAGCAAAAAAACAACCCAGCTGTTACATGAATGACAGCTTTATGCACAAAGCAGACACGGGGACATTGTTCCTCCTCAGGCTCTCTGAAACAAGATGAAACAGACAAATGTTATCCAACGCTGCTGTGTGGCCTCGTCCGGCACATTCCTGCTATATTGTGAGCACTTGGTAGACTGAGCTGTGCGTTGTCATGGAAACCAGCGCTGCTCAAGCTCATAATATTCCCCCGGTGAACGGAGAGCAGAACGGCTTCAACACGCAGCCATTTGTTCCAGTGGTGAAAAAAAACCAACACTGATGGTGGCTTAGGAAATGTGTAAAGTAAAGGAGAATCTGACAGAGCACGGCGCGGCATCCCTGTGTGTGTGTGTGTGTGTGTGTGTGTGTGTGTGTGTGTGTGTGTGTGTGTGTGTGTCTCCGTGTGTGCGTGTGTGCGTGTATGTGTGCGTGAGTGACAGGCACGTCAACAGGGATCACATAACAACCTGAGCACCCTCAAGGGAGTCAGAATTATATTTACGTTTTTTGTGGAGGTCATGGAGGAAGCACATATAGAGAACAGCCCAGTACAGACACACAGTTAGATGTCTAATCGTGATGCTCCACGACTCACTGTTTGGTTTGGTAACACAGAGTTACTCATGTTCACCTCTGGAGGAAACTCATAACACTGTTTCATCATCTTTATCTGGTATCCAGCAGCTGGTTTTAAAATAACAACACCTCTCTTTTATAATGATTACATTATAGTGAGGTTTTAAGGTTTGCCTCAGTTTGGCGCCCCATGTGGACAAACTAGTATCTTCTATGTCCTTGCTAATCCTGCTAGTCTTTGTGTGAGTAGTGTTCAAAGTCGTATGAACAAAAATTCTAATTATGACTAACCAACTAGTCTTATTGTAGCTGACAAAACTGCATTGCTAGCTGGAAGTCCTGGCTTACTAGTGTTTCCCTGTTGCATCTAGAGCAATCATCCTCTCGTGAGCCGTTGTATAATGTAAAAACAAAACTAACTTTATTCTGGTGTTCCTTTAGTGTCACAAAACCAAAAATTGAACAGATGATGCTTGTTTCTACTCTAATAAACAATATTCCAGACAGACAGGGTAAAAAAACGTGCAACTCCAAACCAGCCCAGCTTCCACTGACTCCTCCCCCTGTCTGTGCCACACACAATCCTATATTAAAGAGACAGTGTCTTCTCATCAAAAAAGTAACTCAAACATTATATTAAACAACCAAATCCAATAATAATTTTTACATGTTTTACCACTTAAAGGGGACATATCACGCTTTTTACATCAATATATATTGGTCAAAGAGGTCCCCAAAACATGTCTTTAAAGTTTATGCTCAAAAAAACACTTTGAAATCAGATTTTGGCATGCCTGAAAAGTCCTCTTCTTCAGTCCTCTTCAGAACACTCTGTTTTCCCTCTGACCACGCCCCCTCAGGAAGTGGATGTGCCTCGGCTCTCCAGCACGTTGATCTAATGTTTACATGTTGGCTGAATATACACGGCTGCTCAGAGATCACGTTACTTCAACCCTCTGAATCTGATCCTGACGGAGAGGCGCCTGTAGCAGGACCTTACTGAACGATTGGTCATAGATTTAGTGTTTCTTGTTGTTTTATTTATCAATATGTAGACGTGTGTCTTGGTACACAGCTACGAACATGTAGCTATGTGGCTATGCTAACTAGCGCTAGCACTTATCCATGATAAATAAAAATCATCCACTAGATCTTCAAATCTGCAGACGTGGGGAGTAAAACCGACCTTTGTGTTTATTAAGACAGCCTACAACTAGCATGCCTCCCTCCTAAGCTCCTTGTTAGCACACATGTGTGCAGGTAATAAAAAACAGAGGAGGGGTTGAGTTGTATTTTATACAGTCTATGGGCTGAACAAGCTCTGAGCTCTGACTCCGTGACAGACCGGATATTGTTGTTACGTAACAAAAACACTGAAGTCTGAAACGGCTCGTTTCACACACATTTACAGAAAGGTGGAGAAATCAGAACAGGGGCAGAATGGATTTTTTTCATTCTCGGGGGGTTTGTAGACATGCCAGGGAAACATATTTCAGGTAGAGAACCATTAAAAAGTCCATTTTGCATGATATGTCACCTTTAAATGTCTTAACTATGCTAACGCTAAATAAATCTGTATACAGTTATTAATAACCTGTAACAATACTTTGCCTCATACACTTATAGTGATAAAACACACCACATTCAGAGGCTATCGTCCTCGTCGCAGAGGTCGCCGGTTCGATTCCCGGCCGTGACCATGTACTGCATGTCTTCCCTCACTCTCTGCCCCCCCATGTTTCCTGTCTCTCTTCAGCTGTCCTGTCATAAAGGCAAAAAAGCCCCAAAAACACAACTTAAAAAAACAGAAAAAAGACACTAAGAACAGTCAACATTGAGGGTGAGTAATTTAATACAGCTGAAACACAGACATAAAGATCGATACGCTGTCAGTGCCTGCTACTAGCAGCACGTCGTCCTGCTGCTGGTTAACGAGACTGTCACACAAACAAGCTGTTAATGGGACAGGTGTGTGTGTGTGTGTGTGTGTGTGTGTGTGTGGGTGGGGGGATTATTCGAATAATCGTCAAATAGATGCCAATGATCACCAAATAGTATTTTGACTTGAAATGCCCATCCCTACTGTATGTACAACTTGATCTACATTTCCTAGATCATCACACTGACAAGCTGCACTAAGCGAGGAGATAATAACATTGTTTCCATCCAGCTGGCAGACTTACTTAACTCTAACTAACTTATAATTCTGGTGCTGATTAGTAATGACAGCAATGTTTACTTGTTTGATTGACTAAATTCAAACATCCGCAGTAAGAATTTAAAAATCGCATCCGCCTGTCTTACATAGTCACTTAGTGTAAACACGTTTTTGTGAAAAAAGTTAACAAAGTCTATAAATGTCTTAAAAAAGTAAGCCAATGCAGAAGTTCGGGAAACTGCAGTTCCTTGAGGGTCCACTTGGGGCTGCTTGCAAAAGTCAAAGAATCTCTTATGGGCTCCATGTTAGGATGCCAAACTTTTATATCACTACATCCCTTATTTGTAGACATTTTGAATTTGGGGTAAACACATTTGTCGAGATGATATAATGGCCCACAGTTCCACACAAGTTTACTGAATTAGGGGTGTGGCTAAGTTGACTGACATGAGGCTGTGTGTGTCTAGGTTGACCAAAAGCTAGAATGGGTCAACATTTCCAATATGGTGACCCTCATCATGGGCTTCAAAATGCCTCTTCAGAAACCAGTGGTTGTTGTTACACAGACTAAACATGTGTTTTTATAGATGTTATAGCTGTAACTGTCTTGGCACCGCGCCTACTCACTGACAGTGTATGAAAGCAGCTCTGCAGAAGTGATACATTTTGTCTCTGGGGGTCTCATTCATTTTAATAGGACACACAGAGGGGCATTTCCACGGTCATTAATATTGATTTCAGTCTGTCTCATGTTAAAAGCTCATAATTTAAACTGCAAAGCAATTATTATTCTTAATCTGTTTATGCTATGTTTAGGTTGATGTAAACATAGCATATTCTTTCAACAAACAAACAAAGTGAAATGTTAATTAGATTTCTGTGTTGTCCAGCAGTTGTCTGCATGTGGTGGTCTTTGGGTTTTTAGTTTTCACCTGAGGGGATGGTCCTAACTGGGTGAAATGACCCGTGAGTAAGTCGTTGGCAGCCATGTGGACAGCTGGTGAAATTCTCTAAATGCTATGGAAAGTGCTGCGGTGCTTCCATGAGGCTCTACAGACGGGAGTGAAAGAGGTCCATCCACATTCACTACAGCAGCAACACATGAGCAGCTCGACTCACAGCTGTGAATTATTCGACCATTGACTCCAGCAGAT
Organism: Notolabrus celidotus; assembly: GCF_009762535.1. Taxonomy (NCBI): domain Eukaryota; kingdom Metazoa; phylum Chordata; class Actinopteri; order Labriformes; family Labridae; genus Notolabrus; species Notolabrus celidotus. The sequence continues at coordinate 38,451,116 of NC_048276.1, read as the reverse complement.
TGCCCCTCTGTCCTGGACTACTGTGTTTATTGTGCGTGAATACCAGCAGGTTAAACACAGACCTGAACCAGTACTGTTCATTTACTGTGTCACACCAGATGTCAGTGTTGACCCTTTGGACCTAAAATCTGGTACTTGTGGATTCTGCAGAATTGTATACAATGTGTGTAATTATTCAATCAGACTGAATGAAACAGATGTAGAGTGTAGAGAGAGAGAGGGTGGACATGCAGCAAAGGGCCGAACCAGGCCACAACTCTACCTTCTGTACAGGGGGCACATGCTTAAACCACCAGACCAACAGATCCCTCACAGTCAATACTTCAACCAGAGTTTTTGTATCTTTTCTGAAACCTTACCCAATAGTTTTAGTTTCTAAGCTGTTGCAGTTTGGTTAAGTTTGGTATCTAGACTAATGAATCTGTCAGATAAATGGCATTTTAAAATAATCATCATCGGTCGACGTCTGTGGTCACAAGGCTGATAAAAACCTACATTAATAATGTCTGCAGAAACTGCAGGCAGCCTCCTCAGTGTGGCTGCTGTCCAGCTGTGTTAACCTCCCTCTGAATGTTAACACATCGTCCTCATCATAAATAACAACACATCAAACCTACAACAGTTACTGGATATTCTTTCATTTAAAGTAGTGCAGTTTAATATTGCTTCTGCCCTAAATATTAGTCATGTTCTGAAACCTATGGCATCAATCAATCTTTATTTATATAGCACCAAATCACAACAAACATTATCTCAAGACTCTTTTACAAACAGAGCAGGTCTAGACCACTCTATGTCAAATTATGAACAGAGACCCAACACCAAGACAGGATAAGATCATAGACTGTATAAAATATGGAAGTAGTATCTGTGACGTCACCCATCTGTTTCTGAAGCCATATTGCTGCTGTCAAGCGAGTGTGACGTAAAGAGGCGGGCTTTGAGCCTCCTGGCCAACAGTTACAGTGTTCTGCCAGTCAATCAAGTCAGCTGTGCCTCTCATTGGAAGACTCACAATCTCAATATCTTTGAAATTACAGCATTATGAAGAAATCCCCCCCCCCCCCGTACAGTGTGTGCTGATAGAGAAATGATCTATCCAGACTACACTCGTCTTTTGAACCAGGCTGTAAACATGTTTATTTCTGCTGTAAAGATCGTCTTCTTTGAATGAGTGTGTATGTGGTTTCTGGTACTTTCGGAGCCCGCCTCAAGCGGATCCTCAATGAACTGCAGTTTTTAGCACTTCCTCATTGGACTCATATTTCTAGACCGGAGGTTGCCACTTGGGTAAGATCCAGTCTTACCCAATCTTAATCCACCATGAGCAGAGCACTTTGCAGCATTCAGCAAGTTACAGCGGCAAGGCCAAACCTCCTTTAACAGGCAGAAACCTCCAGCAGGACCAGACTCATGTTAGACACACATCTGCTGAGACCGTGTCGAGGTTGGAAAGAGGGATAGAGGAGAATAAGAGAGAGAGGGAGCGGTGATAGTGATGAGACGAGTAGTAGTAGCTTTTGCTGCTGGAGTCCAGCACGTCCGTATCAGCTGGAGTCTGGAACGTCCACAGCAGGAGGACGTCTACGGCAGCTCAGAGGAACCTACGAGACAAGGGAGCTCAGGGACTCCAGAAAGGTCTATGGTTAGTAACTTTAATGGGACAGGGAGAGTTAAAGTAAGTGATGAGGGGGTTGGGGGGAAGGGCGAGAGATACACCCAATGTGATTTCATATTTCTTGAATTAATTAGAGATCCATCTAAAACATGTGACGGGCTCAGATAACCATGTATCAAATTGTATGTACGATTGTAATGTGCATGGAATAATGGATGTTATTATCAAATGCAATTTTTTTATTTCAATAAATGGAACAAAACAACAACAACATGATATCAGCATTATATATATATATATATCTTATTATGTGCACTGGAATCGGCCACTGAAAAATCCATAAAGGTGGACCACTAATGTACAGAACTGGAAAAGTGATATGAGAAAATGAATGTTTGCACTGAAAGAATATGTTTACAAACACAGAGTCCTCTGTTCTCTATGGGGATAGAGCAACATTACTTTTCTATTTACACTGTTTTGGTAGCAACAAAGAGTGTACTTATTGAAGACCATTAAACCACAGCTTCTGCACCTTAACCTTGCACTTACATTTTAAGGATGACTAAAGCCAGCTGAGGATGATTGATGCAGTTCACCAGGTTATACTGTGTGTTGTGATTGACTGCATGAGAACTGAACAGGGATTAAAATAAGATGGTTAAATATAGAAACTGGCACAGTCAGGTCATAGTAAATACTCTGCTTTGACACCATTTCTAATCTATTTATCTTCAGTGGGTAATTATCTCACTCTTCAGATATGGTCACCTCGCAGTATGATTTCCCCTTGGGTGCTGAGGAGCTCCCAAACACCCACGATGCATCACAGCCCAACTTGAGTCTCTTTGCTGAGCGAGTTGCTGTGACCAAGTGTAGCTTGCTCTTGGCGGCGTGGGTGGATACACGTTTTCTCAGTATTGCCGTAGCTGCAGTGTTTCGTGCTGAGACTGTTTAGTACTACTGGAAAGTCTGCATACTGGTGGAGGTGGGACTGGAAACAATGAAGGAGTAGGACGTCTATTGTTACAGATATTATCTGCATGCATGTCTTGTTTGTGTTGCTGCCACTCAAGCTGAGCGTATGGCCACATTGAGTCAGTTACATTAATAAATCCATCTTTTCTTCTCTGTTTCGGCTCTCCATCATGACAAACACTGTCCTTCTTCTCCGACAAACCAAGTGATTCTTCTAAGATACACACAGTGGGAATAATAAAACACTGGCTGGATGGTTGAGTGTGTGTGGGATAAAGTAGGCCTTCAAAAACTCTGTTGTAATCAGTCTCAGAAAAGGTTACTCTATTGTATTGTTTACCAACTAAATGGAGGGGTGAGCTGTTATTCTGTTGTCTAGGTGTTTATTGTTAGCAGGAGTCTTTACAGAAATCTAAATGCTTAGAATGCAATCTGGAAAATCTGGTTACACTGCTGTCAATATGAAGATGTCGATGTACAGTATCCCCAATCTAGATCTGTGAGTGAAGGAGGACTACCAAGTCATGTTCAGCCCTAAACTCAGAGTTCCTGAAGTGAAATAAGAGCAATATTTGAATCAAAATGCACAAAAGAATCAAACTTCAAGTACTCATTGCCAGCAGAACGGCCTCATGTCACTCATGTTAACTCATTGTATAATCATAACCTTGTTCTCATGTTCTCAAAGGCATTGTTCGACCAGAGGAACTTTACCCCTGAACTACGAGCGTTTCGACCCGTGGACCCAGGGTCTAAATTTAGTTCAGGGGTAGATAATCTCCCCCCTAAAAAGCCCCTGCTTGGGGGGGTAGTACTTTACAAAGGTCCCGGGACTTTCGGGGGGCAGGGCCTGCAATGCTGAACGTGTCTGATTGGTAGATTAACCTCAGTGTTTTTATTCCTCCCTCCGTCCACAATAACATCACACACATCTGTGATTCACTTGATTTCTCTTTCTTTCATTAGTTTTTATTTGTTCTATCTTTTTTGTATGTGTGTGTACTTTTCAAAAGAAGAAGCTGTGATTCTCTTGATTTAGCAGCTTGTAACAGTAGTCTTCTCTCAGCCCACCGTGAATGCGTCTCTCCTCCCAGTGTTATAGTTTTAAACGTGACCCTGTAAACTGGAGACCTTCAGCTGAACGTGTCAGTGTTAGTGGAGTTTACACAGCTGTTGAAACACAGAGGGAGTTCCTGGGAATGCAAACTAGTTTAGTTTTTATTAAGATTTCAAAATATCCTCATCAGATATTTAATGATGGTCTAAAGACGTTTATGAGGGATGCATCCGGCTGAGAGTCTCCAGTTAACAGGGTCGCTGTTTAAACCAAAACACCGGTCGATCTCTGCCACGGCTTTTTGAGTTCAAAAGGATTTTAAAGCCGTGTTGAAACGTCTTTGCTACTCGCGCTTATCTCCTCTCACGTGTTGATTCAGTGAATCCATCTGTGATGAAATATAGCACCATCTAAAACAGACCAGCTGAGTCTCTTCATGCTAACAGGCTAACTGTTGTGTTGCTCATAATGATACCTGCCTGTCCGTCTGCTTCTATGGTGTCATCTGTGATGAGTGGCATTCGTCTTTGTTTTACTGCCCTCTACTGGTCTGGTGGTGTAGTGCATTTACTTTTTTTTCCTCCATACGTCACTGGCCTGATTTACACAATCTACCCGGGACTTCAGCCCGCGGTCGAAACGAAGACAACAATGGGGGCACAGGAACCTTTTAGTTCAGGGGAAAGTAGTTCTGGGGTTAAAAGACCCTGGAACTCTTAACAAGAGAAGTTAACAAGAGTCTGAGGCTCTCTTAAAGTATCTCTTATGTACAGTATGTACCAAGTATCCCTTTACATCAGCATGAGATGCACCTGGCTTTCACCTGACTCCAGCACTGACCCGTCCTCAGAAGTCTGAGGTGCTCAAAGAAACTGCACTTAGTGACACAGATGAAAGGCTCAGAAGTCTGCTTCTGTTGTTTGGGAGAGGTCGATGGATGGATGAAACAAAGCAGGACTGATCAGTGTGAACAAGGTTCAGGAACCATGTCACTCTATTCCAGTTTCCTGCTCTATCTGCTGTCCCATCCTCTAAACAAAGGGATCAAAGACAAAACTTACAAAAAGGAAATGTGATGAGGAATAATGTTGGGCTACTCACGACCTATAACATTGTTAGTTGAGTTGGATTGGACTCCAAAGCTTAGACTTTTTATCACTTCTTTCATTCCTCTAGACTCAAAGTACATCAAGTGACTAAGTGCAGATGTTCCCCTGACAAAGAGCGAGCAACCAGGTGGTCCCATGTATAAAGTGACATTAAATAGTTAGTTAATAACCTTAACACTGTACAGTTACAAACATAGGCAGTACAGTCACTGTATTTAGCTTTAGTTAATCACTGTTTTTTTTTTTTTTTGTTGTTTTTTTCTTTTTAAATTTGCCTTTATTTGATAGGATAGTGAAGAGAGACAGGAAATGTGGGGAGCAGAGAGGGGGGAAGACATGCAGGAAATGGTTGACCAGCCGGAAATCGAACCGGCAACCCCTGCGACGAGGACTATAGCCTCTATATGTGGGGCGCTTAGACCGCTAGGCCACCAGCACCCCATTAGTTAATCACTGTTGTATCCGTATTTTCTCTGAATCAAACCTGAACCAAGGGTTCTGTTTCCCTTGCTTGCATGAACCTCACCATGTACCACTTCACTTCCTCTCTCCAGGCGTGAATCCACCCAGAAACCTCATGGAGCAGGATGTGGAGAGCCCGGCCATCATCAGACAGCCCAAGCTGCCGAAGCAGGCCCGCGAGGACCTGCCCAAACAGCTGACAGCGATCGACCGTGCAAAGAGGGTCCAGCGGTACGTCCAGAAAGATGGAAAGTGTAACGTCCATCACGGTAATGTGCGAGAGACGTACCGCTATCTGACGGACATTTTCACCACGCTGGTGGATCTCAAATGGAGGTTCAACCTCTTCATCTTTGTGTTGGTATACACGGTGACGTGGCTCTTCTTCGGCTTCATGTGGTGGCTTATCGCTTACCTTCGAGGGGATCTGGAGCATTTAGCGGACAACCAGTGGACTCCATGTGTCAATAACCTCAATGGGTTTGTATCAGCCTTCCTGTTCTCCATCGAGACAGAGACCACCATTGGTTACGGATACAGAGTCATCACAGACCAATGTCCAGAGGGGATACTTCTGCTTTTAATACAGTCTGTTCTGGGATCTATCGTGAATGCCTTCATGGTGGGTTGCATGTTTGTAAAGATCTCACAGCCCAAGAAGAGAGCTGAGACTCTAGTATTTTCCACCAATGCGGTCATCTCCATGAGAGATGGACGACTGTGCCTGATGTTCAGAGTCGGAGACCTCCGAAACTCGCACATCGTAGAAGCTTCAATCAGGGCCAAGCTTATCAAGTCTAAGCAGACCAAGGAAGGGGAGTTCATCCCCCTGAACCAGACGGACATAAATGTGGGTTACAACACGGGAGACGATCGGCTCTTCCTCGTGTCGCCGCTCATCATCTGCCATGAGATAAATCAAAACAGCCCCTTCTGGGAGGTCTCAGAAGCATACCTGGCCAAGGAGGACCTGGAGATTGTTGTGATCCTGGAGGGGATGGTGGAAGCCACTGGTGAGTAACCATCTGATGTTGTGGTTATAATGATATTGTGCATCAATCAATCAACCTTTATTTGTATAGCCCCAAATCACAACAAATGTTATCTCAAGACGCTTTTACAAACAGAGCAAGTCTAGACCACTCTATGTCAAATTATGAACAGAGACCCAACACCAAGACAGGATAAGACTCAGTCTTTAAGCTTTATCAAGAAGGAAAGTTTGAAGCCTACTCTTAAAAGTAGAGAGGGTGTCTGCCTCCCGCACCCTGACTGGTAGATGATTCCAAAGGAGAGGGGCCTGATAACTGAAGGTTCTACCTCCCATACTACTTTTAGAGACTTTAGGTAGGACCAGCAGGCCTGCATGTTGGGAGCGTAGAGTTCTAGAGGGGTAATAGGGCACTATGAGCTCTTTAAGATATGAAGGTGCCTGATGCATACATTTGTATATTATGAAACAGAGTCTGTATTTCAATGGATTCAGTGATGTTGCACAGTTCTCAAAATCCCACAAGACCCCTTCTTCATGTACCCTGTTTCAGCTGAATCAAGACTTTAATTGTCCACTAAGGATGAGTCCTACTTACTGCAGTGTCCCCTGACTATTCCTGTAGTCCTGTACAGTTATACAATACCCGTTGAAGTAGAGGCTTGAGCTCATCCAACACTTTTGCACCACCAGCCAACAATTCCTGGACAAACAGCATGTTAACACGTTGGATCAGAGGGCGATGAGGCAGCGTTTAGATGTCGACTGCTTTAACCATTTTTTCACTATCAGCTATGACAAAATAAACCCGTTACATAATGCCTGAGATGTTTTGAAGCAGCTACTAGAGGCTAACAGAGGACTTTCCTGCAGACTTTTGAGCCAAAGAGGACGCTATAAATAACAAGACAGCCAGGATTGTGTTTGGAAGCTATTAGAACCCACTGATACAGGGAGCTGTGTTTCTGTATGTGGTCATAGCCAGGTTATTTGTAGAATAAATGATATTGAGATCACAGGACAGAAAATCTAGGTGTGGATAAATTGATAATGAAACATATCATTTTGCAGAATCCAATAAAAGTAGTTGGTGAAGCAAAGAAAGCAGAGAACAGAGCTGAAATACAGATAGTGTGGGAGACTGCACATGATCTGAACACTGTCGTTTGGACAGGGATCAATAAGTCTTTGCCCATATTTGCTGCTATCTGTATCAAAATTGTGATCTCTCAAAGAGTCAGCAATCATTCAGTTTTGAACATGCAGATATGGCTCACAGGAACAGAAGACTTTTTATGAGGAAGTTATTTTAATCACTGTGTATCATAAAGTAAGGTTAGAGTTTTTCCACCATGAATTGAATTTCAAAATTGCCTCCAAAGTAGCCTGAATTAGATATCAGGGATGAGTAAATACCTAAAACATGTAAAAACAACTTCTTCTCCTTCTCCAAGCAGCTGTGACAGTAATATACTGTCTTTAATATGGGAGTCTTTACAGCAACTCTGTTTAAGAGCAGAGAAGAAGAACCAATCATGTGAGGTTAGCTAACAGTAACAGGGCTGTGCCGGTGTAGAGTAACTTCAGTCAAAGCTAACCAGAGGAGAGCAATACGTGTTTCCTCTTACACATCTTAAGGCTTTTAAACCCTTAAAAACAGCTTAACACAGTACAGTGTTAATACAAAGGGTTAGTTAAGTTATGTTTAACATTAGATAACATTAGGTTTCAAGAAATATTTCTTCTTGTGCGATCTCCCTTTCCCTTTGCCTAGAGAGAGCACCATAACACTGTCCCAACCCTAACCGGCTATTCACTATTTAAAGGTGACATATTACGCTCTTTTTCATCATCGTCTAAGAGGTCCCAAAACATGTCTTTAAAGTTTATTGCTCAAAAAAACACTTTCAAATCAGATTTTGGCATGCCTGAAAAACCCTCTTTTTTAACCCCTATTTAGAACAGGCTGTTTTCTCTCTGACCACGCCCCCTCATGAAGTGGGTGTGGCTTTGGCTGTCCAGCACGTTGATCTAATGTTTACATGTTGCATGCATAGACATGGCTGCTCACAGACCCGCGTTACTTCAACCCTCTGAATCTGATCCTGACGGAGAGGCGCCTGCAGCAGGACCTTTCTGAACCATTGGTCACAGATTTAGTGTTTCTTGTTGTTTTATTTGTCAGTATGTCGACGTGTGTTTTGGTACACAGCTACGAACATGTAGCTATGTGGCTATGCTAACTAGCGCTAGCACTTCTCCATGATAAATAAAAATCATCCACTAGATCTTCAAATCTGCAGACGTGGGGAGTCAAACCGACCTTTCTGTTTATTAAGACAGCCTACAACTAGCATGCCTCCCTCCTAAGCTCCTTGTTAGCACACATTTGTGCAGGTAATGAAAAACAGAGGAATGTACTCTCTGAGCCTGCCCAAGAACAGACTGCTCATAAATGGCCTGTAGGGAAGGGTTGCCAGTGTTCCCTATGACCTTCATGGCAGTCTGCACCAGGCGAGAGAGTTTGGTTTTAAGCTGAACAGAGAGGTTACCATACCATGCTGTCATCCCATACGTTATGATACTCTCCAGTACAGCCTGATTAAACAAAAACATAGCCTGCTGATTAACACCAAACACCCTGAGCCCACGTAAAATATACAATCGTCTCAGGGTATTTGGTGTTAATCAACAGGCTATGTTTTTGTTTTATAAAGGCAGCTAAGCTTCCCACAATGTTAGCTCAACTTGTTCTCACTGTTCAGCTTGCTTCTAGGTTAAGGGTCCTTTCACAAACTAAGCCAGGCCAAATAACATCATAGTGGTCATAAACTGTTTTCACACCTGAGCTAATCTCCTGAAAGTCACCTGAAGAGTTCAGGGTGGGGCATCTACAGCTGAATTTTCTCACCAAATGCAGTCGGGGTGAGCCACCGTGACCATGCAGCAGATAAAACTCACTGCATCGAGCTGGTGGAGGTGATGACCCTCTCTGTCATACCACCGGTGTGATCCCTGTACATGTAATGAAACTGCATCATACACCATATACCGCTCCCCAGTCTTGAATACCTGCTGTTACACATAGCATTGATATTAAGGCAGAACTCTGCCCTGCTGATCAGTTTACTCTCTTTGTAAACATTACGTTGTGATTTCCGGAGTGTCCTTTACACATCATGTCTCTCCTTCTGATCACCCCCTGTTCTAAAGAGAAACCGCATGTGGTCAGGTGTGAAGAAGTAACTTTGGGGAAAACTTTGGAGCAAGTTGTCCCAAACTTTTCTACAAATTTTAAGAACATTCAAGTGTCAAAAGGCAAATGTAAACAGGGTTAGCAGATTAAGCTTTAAAAACAAATAATGTTCTGTAAATACTTTTCAGAGGTTTGAAAGTGGAACTCATTATTAGTGAACTCTCAGTGTCAGGGGTCTGAATTTAAATATTAGCCTTCTCCAATAAACATCTTTATATCTGCTTATAAACTTTTTAAAAATCCCCATTAAAGATGAGTGAACAACTTGCCTTTGTTTCTGTATGAGGACAGCTGTGTTGATGTTTATCAAAGGAGATTATAGTCTTCATACCAAATTTACATTTAGAGATATTTTGTGTGATTTTTCGATGAAGTATCAATCAATCAATCAATCAATCAATCAATCAATCAATCAATCACTCAATCAATCAATCAATCAATCAATCAATCAATCACTCAATCAATCAATTCAATCAATCAATCAATCAATCAATCAATCAATCACTCAATCAATCAATCAATCAATCAATCAATCTGTATTCATAAAGCGCCAAATCACAACAGATGTTCTCCTCAGACTCTTTCCAAACAGAGCAGGTCTAGACCACTCTATGTTCTATTATTAACAAAGACCCAACATCAAGACAGGATCAGATCCAGTCCCATCTTACAGACAGGACTCAGTCTGATCTCATCTTAATCCACCATGAGCAGAGCACTTTGCAGCATTTAGTAAGTTACAGTGGCAAGGACAAACTTCCTTTAACAGGCAGAAACCTCCAGCAGGACCAGACTCATGTTAGACACACATCTGCCCCAATGATAAAGTAAATGCTAATTGTAATGGATATTGCAGTGGATTTAATGCTTTACGTGTTTGGTTGCTTTTGCTTTAGGCTAGTGCACTGCAGGGGAGGGAATACAATTCTATACTTGCTTTATTCCTGCAAATAAGTATCTTCCTTCATGCAAGTACCAAAAAAACACCAGTGCTAACTTGATAAGACAACAAATTCACTGGAATCAAATGACATAAAGTTTCTTACAGCTTACAAGATAATTGACCTCCTCACTCACTTTCCTGGAAGCAAGCCCCCATTTCTCCTCTTTTTTAATAAAGAAAAATACAGGAGGTGTCACATGGTTTGGCGTTCAGTTTTTCCTCCATTCTCCCCAGTCCATTCCTCACATCATACATCATTGGAGGATCTCCATGCTGATTGGCCTTCTCAGCATGAATGGTTCGCTAAAGATTCAATATTTCAGCTCTTGCAAATGAAGCGCAAGTTGAATGCATCACAATGTACGTCATTTGTGTGTATAATTTATCCTGCGCAATTTGCATCATTTGCATCAGCCAACAAGAACTCTCATCTAAACGCATCTTTATATTGAATTTAATTCACTCATGAGAAGGATTTAATTCACATCTGGTATGTACTCATTATTATAGCTTTCGACCAAGAGTCCCAGGGTCTTTTAGCCCCCAGAACTACTTTCCCCTGAACTAAAAGGTTCCTGTGCCCCCATTGTTGTCTGCGTTTCGACCGCGGGCTGAAGTCCCCGGTAGATTGTGTAAATCAGGCCAGTGACGTATGGAGGAAAAAAAGTAACTGCACTACACCACCAGACCAGTAGAGGGCAGTAAAACAAAGACAAACGGCATTCATCACAGAAGACACCATAGAAGCAGACGGACAGGCAGGTATCATTATGAGCAACACAACAGTTAGCCTGTTAGCATGAAGAGACTCAGCTGGTCTGTTTTAGATGGTGCTATATTTCATCACAGATGGATTCACTGAATCAACACGTGAGAGGAGATAAGCGCGAGCAGCAAAGACGTTTCAACACGGCTTTAAAATCCTTTTGAACTCAAAAAGCCGTGATCGCAGAGATCAGCTGGTGTTTTGGTTTAAACAGCGACCCTGTTAACTGGAGACTCTCAGCCGGATGCATCCCTCATAAACGTCTTTAGACCATCATTAAATATCTGATGAGGATATTTTGAAATCTTAATAAAAACTAAACTAGTTTGCATTCCCAGGAACTCCCTCTGTGTTTCAACAGCTGTGTAAACTCCACAAACACTGACACGTTCAGCTGAAGGTCTCCAGTTTACAGGGTCACGTTTAAAACTGTAACACTGGGAGGAGAGACACATTCACGGTGGGCTGAGAGAAGACTACTGTTACAAGCTGCTAAATCAAGAGAATCACAGCTTCTTCTTTTGAAAAGTACACACACATACAAAAAAGATAGAACAAATAAAAACTAATGAAAGAAAGAGAAATCAAGAGAATCACAGATGTGTGTGATGTTAATGTGGACGGAGGGAGGAATAAAAACACTGAGGTTAATCTACCAATCAGACACGTTCAGCATTGCAGGCCCTGTCCCCCGAAAGTCCCGAGACCTTTGTAAAGTACTACCCCCCTAGCAGGGGCTTTTCAGGGGGGAGATGAACTACCCCTGAACTAAATGTAGACCCTGGTCCACCGGTTGAAAAGCACGCAGCTCAGGGGTAAAGTTCCAGCGGTCAAAAAATGCCTAAAGAGTACATGTGACAGTTGAGTAAAGGTATAGCAGAATACTGAATGCAAAAGCACGGGGCAAGATCAACAACATGAGAAGAAGTATTGCATTGTCCAAAGGGGTCACCAAAATCAAGACAAAATGAAAGTCCACAGCTGCTTCAAATATATGCGATTCCTGTTTACATCCCCAAAGAATCACGGGACAAACTGAGCACACTGTCATCTATATCAATCGGTTGTTCTTTGGTGAACACAGATTTCAACAAGAAACAGGAATTTAAGAAATGTGTGTTCAGATCAGCATCCTTTACCAACACCATAAATGTTAATACTGAGTGCTGTGTTGTGTCTGCAGGCATGACGTGCCAGGCAAGGAGTTCGTACATCAGCAGCGAGATCAAGTGGGGCTACCGCTTCACGCCAGTGCTGACGTTGGAGGACGGCTTCTACGAGGTCGACTACAACAGCTTCCACGATATCTATGAGACCAACACACCTGCCTGCAGTGCCAAAGAGCTGTACGACATGACCAACCGCGCCCGCCTGCCTCTCACCTGGTCTCTGGCCAGTAAGTTGAGCCAGCAGGGACTGCCGGAGTCTGAAAAGGAGGGTCCCGAAACCAAGACCAGTGAGGACAAAGAGGGTACAAAGAGCCAGCAGACAGAGAGGAACGGGGACATTGCTAACTTAGAGAGTGAGTCCAAAGTGTAGCGAGTGTGACGGAGATCCTTATGAGATTATGACTGAGTACTGTAGACTCACCAGACCAGAATTCAGAGCACAGGTGAGAGTTTGAGGTACAAAACGAGGACCAATGAGCACAGTAGACCAAGTATCCCTGCACCAAGAACCGCTTCTTTCTCAGTGATTCACAGTTCCCCCAAACATCTCGACATGTGACCCACCGCTGAACTGAAACCCTGCGGAAAGTGCATGTTTCATATATAATGTGATGTCCTCCTGATGAGATTCCTATTATTTTTTCTATTAAGATATTCCTAGGGGCATTTGCATAAGTATTTTTGTATATACTAAAAAACGTTTTGAATTCTTTGTTTTGTTGCAGTGTGAATATTTGACAGATGTTTGATACTAATACCTTTAGGTTAGTTCTGTATATATATTCTATGCCTTACTGTATGTATAAAGCCTTCATTATTTGATATTTCAGAACTATATTAGCATGTATAAACATTATCTGCAGTTAATTTATCTTGTAATGTGTATATACTGTATGATGATAATGTAATAAGGAACACAAACATCTCAATGGATGCAAACTCTAGTTTAAACCAATGACAAATACTTCCCCAAATGATAGCTGTTTGTTTAAGGTAGTACTACATGTCTACGATACCGTTCCTCAAGAAGCCATGACCTGCTGTTTACAGCTGAGTGACTTCAGACTACGGCCCTTTAAAACTGCATCTCGTCACTTTTGCACATTGGAGGCCTCTGGTGGAGAAAGAAGTCCCTGTTTCAGTTCACGTGTCACCTAACAGTATCAAATAAATAAACTGATGATTGCATATCATTCCCTCGCCGTCTTGTGACTACTTTTGAACATGTGATTATGATGATATGATTATTATTCAGGTGGCACCACCTCAGCATACAGCAGGTATATGAGGTCATTTATTTACAGATCTGTCAATCATCATTTTATTAAAATTCATACATTATGCATTCCATAAAGTAACATACAGTCTTTTTATTATTTAAGATCATGTTTGAATGACATAATCAGGTATATTTAGAGTAGAAATTGAGCTATTTGTAATGTATATTGTATTTCTATATATGTAACCTGCTGTATCATGTTGATTGATGACTAGTTGAATGTTACCATGGCTCCGTAGTAAATAAGTGTCTTTGGCTAATTGAAGTCCATGAAAAATGTAACAATTCAGAGAAGAAATATACAATTCATTAGGGGTTTTTTGCAACAAAAAATGTATGATATTGTCGTGAAATATGGAAAAAAAATATTTCTAGGTTTGAATTTAATTTGGGAAAAATTTGAAGAAAGCTCTAAAAACAGTTTTAGAGGCTAAAAATATTTTTATGTTTATAGTTTGAAAAAGAAGAAACTTTGAGCAAAAATGTAGACCAAATTGCCTTATGTATCAAATATGATACACATTTAAAAATGGCTATTTATTTCCTTTTTTTTTATTTGTCAGAAGGTCCAATAAACACTCAATTTTCAAAGAATTAGAATTTTCTGGCATTTATTTGAAGGTTTAGGCTTTACAGGGCTAAGTAGAAGAAGTTGGACCACGGTGTTAAAATACACGACTTCAAGTAAAAGACCTGAATGCAGAGTCTGACCCGACCTCCAGTGACCCTGCATTCTCACATGGGTACGTTACGATCAGCCCACAGTGTACTTTAACTTTATTAAGTCCTCATTGGTCGACTCCTCTTTGAATACACTCAACAGTGTAAAAATAACACAGCAACCATCTTTGAAATCTTTACTCAACAGCTGATCCTGAGGAAAAAGGGAAGAAGGCTCAAAACCTCTTCAGTAAAATCAGCAGTTTGATATTTTTAAAAACTTAAAGCAACAGTAAGATACGATGTGTAGCACTCGTTAGAGGACCAGAGACAAAAATGTAACTTAAAAAAAAATTAAAATAATAATAATCTTATAATCCAACGTGACAACGTTTCCTTTCGTAGAATAACTGAAGATAATGATTCCATTTTCAACTTTTCAGGCTCCTTTTTCTGATCCAGCCAGGAGGAAGTTAATAACATACTGCAGGTCTCAGGAGGTTCAGTGAAAAGTTGAATCACTTGAACGTTGTCAGACTAAAAGCACTCATCCTGCAGTAAAATGTCCCGTCTGAGAGATGCTCCGTCATGCATGTCATTGTGAGACTGTAATTTCTGTTTCATTAATAAACAGACATTAAAGATGCTGGAGGTGGAGTACGTTTTAATACATTTTTATACAGTCAAATCTGAGTTAGTCAAACACTTTCCCCAACAGAGCCAGGGTCTCACTGTAGATGAGCACATATTCTCTCTCAGTAGTCGCTCTTCGTCCCTCTGCTAGCCATTCCATGAATTAGCACAAATACACACATATCGTAAAATCCCCACAGAGGGCATCAGTGTTTCAACAGGTGACCAGACAATACTGGTGTGTTTTTTTTTTAACAGATATCAGGTCAGAGAATAACAACATGAATGTTTATTAAGAATATTCCTTGTAGTCTTAGATTATATAGCTCAGGTTTTATTCTTCTGGTAAGTTCTACAGATGAATCCACAGAAAGCCCCTAAAGGACAGGCAATTTTATCAGATCTAATAAAACACACACACACACACACACACACACACACACACACACACACAAGCCTTTTTAAGTTAATTTAAAATGTCAAACAATAAGCAAATAAGAAGTTTCTCTGAGGAGTGGTTCAGTGTTTCGTCTAACATTATTACAGCTGGTCACAAAAAATAAAAACAGCAAGAAACAGGATCATGTTGCTTTAAGTTAAACAGTATAAATATACAGCAAATCAGTAATAATAATCCTTGTAATATTTATTTCCTGTACACAACCTGCAGCAGAATAAACAAAATATGTGGTTTAAGAGTGAAAAACAGTCAACAGCAAAGATAGCGATATTAAACCTTTAAAACCACACAATAAAGTGATGTTTTCAAGTATACCTGGAAATAATCCTTAATCTGAAGTCTCTAACAAACACATCAGTTACATTTAATTAGCAGTGTGGGGAAACAACAGTGAGATCATACCTTATGGGAATGCTAAACCTCAGCTAGCATATATGCTTTGTTAAAAGTAAGCTAGCTGTGATTTAGTGTGTTTTAATGATGTTATCATGCTGTAGGTGTTCAATGGCAACTGAAAGTGTTATCGTCTCGCAAATGAATAAAGTCCAAACTTTGTCACAAGAGAAGTTCATGCTTTATTCTTTATCTCACAGTTTTTAGGGCTAGCATGAATGTTAGCTCTTTTCAGCAGGCTAACCTCTCTGCACGTCATTTGATGTCAGCAGGTTGATTCAGGTTCTTTAGAGCAGTATCTTTATCAAACACCGACCCTTGTACAACAAAGACGTGTTGACTCATTGATTTTCTGACAGAATATACAGAGAGACCCTTATGGGGCTTTTGGGTGGCTTTAACTATGATGTTTACTCCCAACTAACCTTAGTTTGAAGGTTTGTACACTTTTATTTTATTAAGACTCCGTGAACATGTCAAGTTAATCACCTTCGCTTGCTCCTCGACTTTCATTAACAAGCTAACCAGCTAACTTTTTGAAGCTACAAAATGAATAAGCTCTGTTATCGTGTAATCTCTGGTAACATGATTGAAATGCCTGAATAAAAACATATAAAACAAAGATATAAATCCAGCTAACACTGCAGACAGTACAGAAGCACTGTTATTAGTATTTGGAGGTGAGGGGGAGGTTTCTTTAAGTGAGCACCAAAATGAAGAAAGGTCAAGAGTCCAATCACAGCGTCTGAGGGACTAACTTACAGCCATGACTGAACAATAAGTTATAATAAGTATAAAAACTAAAGATAAAAACTATAAATATTATAATAGGCTAATAAAATGATCTTTTTTTAATTCTTAATTATGCACACATTCATTTTTTATTTTTCATGGCCAGGCCGTCCTTAGATGGTTTGCCAGTTGTATTGGTCAATGACCCAAATCTGACGGTCAAAGTTGACCAGGGTTAGAAACGTGCAGCTCATGTGTTCCCCACTCACAAAGCTCCTTAACGCTGAAAATGAAAGAACTTCCCCCGAATAAATACTGGTGTGTGTTTAAGGTGCAAAACAAGCTCAGCAAGTTAAGGCTCCAAACTATTCAGGATTAGTGCATTAGGGTTGTTATCATGAAACTCAGATCATTGAAATGAGCTGACCAGACAACAGAAAAATATCTGTGTTTGAAATGTTGGTGGAACTCTACCCAGCAAACACCTGAGGAGTGAGAGGCGGTGGCAGGTTGTCATTGTCCATGTTGTTGGCATCGATGGCAGAGACGGTGCGAGGGAGAATCTCCAGAGGGTACTTCTCCAGGATGTCGTTCACCTCTCGCTGTACGGCCTCAGGCCACGCGAGGAGGTCGGCCTGCAGGCTCCGAGCCGTCTCCATCATGGTCTCCTGTCTGCTGCTGAGGCCGGACAGCAGCTCCAGGTTGTGGTTGAGCTGAGCCAAGACAGGGTTAGTGGGAGCCACATCTGGTGCCGGGCCCGCGCCGGGCCAGTCACCATCAGAGTTGTTGATACGTGGCGAGGCTTGGCCTGACATGTAGCGCTCGAACTCCTCTGGGGAAAGGTTGAGAGACTGGGCGTCCAACTTCTCGATAAAGGCCGCTGCACAGCACTGAATAAAAAGAGAGAGCAGATAAAAGGAGGGTTGAGATTCTGAGGCATGATTTCATACTCCTGAGTCATACCAAGCTGGAGAGCCTCAATATTAACCGTTTATTTTTAGATTTGGAAAGTGGATTTAATTTCTGACAGAGGGTAACAGACAAAGATCTCATATTGAAAAACATGCAGCCTTTAAGCTGGCTTGGCAACAACACCTTTAACTAAGTGAAACAGCTAGTCTCGCCCGTCTAAAGCTAAAAACACCTTTATCACACACAGGAAAGGGTCAGCTCTGCTACAAGATGAGCCTGACCAAGCCTTACTTAAATATTTGTTGATATAGTCATACTTTAAAGGGGAATCCATGCAGCTTATTTACTTTTATTTCATCTTTTGGTGCCACATAGACTAACAACTGTGAGCCAGATACCCTCAGCTTAAACCAGGACTGAGTCTGGAGGAGATCAAACACAGACCAGGTTGGTGAAGTAGTATCCATCCTCTCCGGTCATCAGCCTGCTGGGGTTGCAGAAGCGGGTGATGTACTGGATGTTGGACTGAAGCCGCGGAGGATTCGCCTTCAGCACGATGTAAATGAGCGCAGGGAGGAAGTCGTCCGCTGAGGCCGGCTCATTCTTTGTGATCCTGATGGCGCTGAAGATTTGCTTACTGCAGCGTGTGATGCAGCCCAGTTTGTCCCGAGGAACTCGCTTTGAGTCCATCTCAATGATATCTGCAAAAGGCAAAATAAAGACACAAGTAAGAGGTTGGGTTAGACCAACACACCATCAGATATATAATATAATATCCTGCAGTATCAGTTAAAGGCTCAGTTTAACCAAACTACACAACATTTACAGTCATTGCCAGAGCTCATTTCTTCAGATTCTTCAATCAAATGTGCCAAAAGACCTGCTCCAGCAGCAAGAACTTAAATATCTACAGGTCTTCTTCTGTGGTGGATTTAATATCTTTGAGTTCTTGGCTGTTCAAAAGCTGTGATGTTTTTCTGGTTGTTTACAATTTAACAGACCAAAATGATTGACTGATGATTGAAGATCTTAATTTGCAGATGAATCAATGATGAACACAGTTTATTACACAGCTTTAATGCCCTCGTGCTCTCTACTCATGAAGACAATATCAGTCTCTGACAATCTGCCTTGGTGGTGGTGGTGGTGTGTGTTTGTGTGAGAGGAGAGGAGAGGAGAGGAGAGGAGAGGAGAGGAGAGGAGAGGAGAGGAGAGGAGAGGAGAGCTTAGGTCACGTAGAAGTTTGAAGAGATTCAGTGGGGTTTGCTAGTTACATGCAAGCTGACCTGGATTGGTTGTTTGATTCAAACTGGACCAGTTATTTTTCTTTTTTTAGCATGATATTGTTAGTTAATTAAGTGATCAAATGATCTCATTTCAATCCATATTTTAATGAAATAATGTTTCCTACTGTAGCTTTAAAAAACGAGTCAAACACTCAATTCAAAATGTCTGTTTGCACCAGACTGTTTGTGTTTTATTCTTTTCTATTAATAAATAGAAGAAAAAGATGAATTTTGTAAGCACTGGGACTTTTCAGTGTATGTATATGATTGGCCATGTCATCAACAGTGCTCAGTTTGTTGTCTGAGGTATAACGAGAAAGAACCAGACCGGTATCCAACAACATTGATTTGTGATGATTCTTATTTGCATCTAAATGTCATCTAAAAAGGAAATGCTAATTGACTTTCATCAGAATAAACCAGTCAAGGCACCAGCTGTCATCAAGGGATCAGCTCTGCAGACAGTGAATGAGTATAAATACTCATCCTTGATGACAAACTGACTTTTAATGCTATCACTGATGCTATTTGTAAAAAGGACAATCAGAGACTCTTTTTCTTGAGGAAATTGAGGGGTTTTAATGTTGACAGATCACTTTTAAAGAGGTTTTATTCATCTTTTTATTGAGTCTATTTTAACTTTTACAATGACATCTTGGTTTGGTAACCTCAGCACACAAACACAGGCTGAGTTATACCGTCAGCTTGCCCAAAGATCGTTTGCACTAATCTTAATGATCTTGGCCATCTTTAGTTAGAGCCACTCAGAAGGCAAAGGCCATCCTTGAGGACCCTCACCACCCCCTTTATTCAGAGATAGACTCTTGCCAACAGGGAGGAGGTTCACATATACAAGGAGGGCCAGATCAAACTGATATCTTAGATCATTTGTGTCCTCAGCTGTTGGGTTTTTAAACAAACTGTAGGGTGGTTGCCATTCCACAGAGGATTGTGGTACCTGTGGTCTCATGTGCAGGGAAGATGATGTCATCCACGGGAGTTACGTAGTTATGTATTCAAATCAAATGTGTGAACTTGTGTTTGTTATTATGTGTATTGCTTGTGTGTATATGATGTGTCTGGGACTACGGTTGCAAACCAAATTGCCCCTTGGGGACAACAAAGATATCAAAATCCAAAAATCCAAACAGTGTGGTGACACTGGCAGGTTTGTTAAATATTCTGCAGCTGAGATTGTAGCTTGTAATTAGCGTCACCTGTGTCCTCTTCTTATCTCTGCTGTTATGTGAAACAAGAAGGTGTTCATGTTTTAAAGTCTGAAAAGAATAAGGCTAAGCATTAAAGCAAACTTAGTTCAGAGTCTGACGATCTTGTTTGTGTAGCAAGCTGCTGTCAGGCTCAGTGTGACCATCTGCTCTGCTCATGATGGACTGATGCGACAGCTTTTTACCATGTGGCTGAAAAGCGGTTTAATAAGAGATCTTTAGGAGCTGCCATCATGAGACCCAGGACTGTGAAATATTGAGCGGAACAGATCTGTTATGAACGCTGTAGCAGAACTAAGCATGCAGTTTGGTCACACAGCAGCTTCAAGCACTCATCTGCAGGCCTGCTCATGGTACCTAAAGTCTCTAAAAGTAGTATGGGAGGTTGGACCTTCAGTTATCAGGCCCCTCTCCTTTGGAATCATCTACCAGTCAGGGTCCGGGAGGCAGACACCCTCTCTACTTTTAAGAGTAGGCTTCAAACTTTCCTTTAGATAAAGCTTATAGTTAGAGCTGGATCAGGCAGCTACTACCACTCGTCTCATCACTATCACCGCTCCCTCTCTCTCTTATTCTCCTCTATCTGTCTTTCCAGACCCAAATCAATCGAGGCAGATGTCTGTCTAACATGAGTCTGGTTCTGCTTGAGGTTTCTGACTGTTAAAGGAAGTTTGTCCTCTCTGCTGTAACTAGCTAAATACTGCGAGGTGCAATGCTCATGGTGGATTAAGGTGGGGTCAGACTGAGTCTTATCCTGTCTTGGTGTTGGGTCTCTGTTCATAATTTGACATAGAGTGGTCTAGACCTGCTCTGTTTGTAAAAGAGTCTTGAGATAACTTTTGTTGTGATTTGGCGCTATACAAATAAAGATTGATTGATTGACTCATCCTGACCTGTTATGGCTTTGACCACGTTCTCAGAGACTTCAGGGATTTCTTCATCCATAGACACGCAGAGCATCTGAATGGTCACCCAGTGTAAAGCCCTGCAGCACAGAATCAGAGTTCAGTTTGTTCAGTTTGTTCAAAGAAAACCTGCTAAAAAAGGCTTTTATGTAATCAGCTGCACAGCAGAAGTATGAAGTGACAAAAAGAAACCCACGCCTGCACCAAAACTCATCTTCAAACAGAATGTAATCAAACCCCAGGAGTCCCACCTGATCCTCTTCTGTGTGGCCAGGTCCTTCTTCTCATCGTCAGTGGTTTCAGGGCAGAACACGCTCTTATACAGACGAGTCATTATGTACTTCTCCACCTGGTCCATCACCTGCTCCACCGACTCTGAGGATCCTGGTGAACAAAGAGACAACAACAGGAAGAGCTGCATCAGGTTTTTTTTTATGTGCGTGGGTTGAACACCTTCTAGCCGTGTCAGTCAACCTATAATCAATCTGTCTCTGATGAACGGAAGTTTCAGAGTAACTAGAAAATCATGCAGAGGCTGCAGTCTTGCTTACTTCAGCAGAACAAGCGTTAGACTCCTGCAAGTTAATTAATAAGATTGAATCGCGATAAGCCGATTAAAGAAATGCCAAACTCAATTATTCATGAGCTCTAAGATGATTGGTCAAAAGAACCGAGTCATGCTTTGGAAGGTCCAACCACAAAAGAAACTCTTAAATGGAGTTTGGATCAAACTTTCCCAAACTCAGGGTGTGCAGAGTGACGCCAATCAGTGAGTGACTTTATACAACATGTTGTCTCGCAGATAATTTGCTTTAACTCAATGAAAACCCATGCTCGTGCTCGTGTTCGTGCTCGTGCTCGTGTTCATGCTTGTGTTCGTGCTCGTGTTCGTGTTCATGCTTGTGTTCGTGCTCGTGTTCGTGCTCGTGTTCATGCTTGTGTTCGTGTTCGTGCTCGTGCTCGTGTTCATGCTTGTGTTCGTGTTCGTGCTCGTGCTCGTGTTCATGCTTGTGTTCGTGTTCGTGCTCGTGTTCATGCTTGTGTTCGTGTTCGTGCTCGTGCTCGTGCTCGTGCTCGTGTTCGTGTTCGTGTTCGTGCTCGTGCTCGTGTTCGTGCTCGTGCTCGTGTTTGTGTTCGTGCTCGTGTTCGTGCTCGTGCTCGTGTTCATGCTCGTGCTCGTGTTCGTGCTCGTGCTCGTGTTCGTGCTCGTGCTCGTGTTAGTGCTCGTGTTCGTGTTCGTGCTCGTGCTCGTGTTCGTGCTCGTGTTCGTGCTCGTGCTCGTGTTTGTGTTCGTGCTCGTGTTCGTGCTCCTGCTCGTGTTCGTGTTCATGCTTGTGTTCGTGTTCGTGCTCGTGCTCGTGTTCGTGCTCGTGTTTGTGTTCGTGCTCGTGCTCGTGTTCGTGCTCGTGCTCGTGTTCGTGCTCGTGCTCGTGTTCGTGCTCGTGCTCGTGTTCGTGCTCGTGCTCGTGTTCGTGCTCGTGCTCGTGTTCGTGCTCGTGCTCGTGTTCATGCTCGTGTTCATGCTCGTGCTCGTGTTCGTGCTCGTGCTCGTGTTCGTGCTCGTGCTCGTGTTAGTGCTCGTGTTCGTGTTCGTGCTCGTGCTCGTGTTCGTGCTCGTGTTCGTGCTCGTGCTCGTGCTCGTGTT
This sequence comes from Notolabrus celidotus, assembly GCF_009762535.1. Lineage (NCBI taxonomy): Eukaryota > Metazoa > Chordata > Actinopteri > Labriformes > Labridae > Notolabrus > Notolabrus celidotus. The sequence continues at coordinate 38,428,636 of NC_048276.1, read as the reverse complement.
CATGCTTGTGTTCGTGTTCGTGCTCGTGCTCGTGTTCGTGCTCGTGTTCGTGCTCGTGTTCGTGCTTGTGTTCGTGTTCGTGCTCGTGCTCGTGTTCGTGCTCGTGTTCGTGTTCGTGCTCGTGTTCGTGCTCGTGCTCGTGCTCGTGCTCGTGTTCATGCTCGTGTTCGTGTTCGTGCTCGTGTTCGTGCTCGTGCTCGTGTTCGTGTTCGTGCTCGTGTTCATGCTCGTGTTCGTGTTCGTGCTCGTGCTCGTGTTCGTGCTCGTGCTCGTGCTCGTGTTCGTGCTCGTGCTCGTGTTAGTGCTCGTGTTCGTGTTCGTGCTCGTGCTCGTGTTCGTGCTCGTGTTCGTGCTCCTGCTCCTGCTCGTGTTCCTGCTTGTGTTCGTGTTCGTGCTCGTGCTCGTGTTCGTGCTCGTGTTCGTGCTCGTGTTCGTGCTCGTGTTCGTGCTTGTGTTCGTGTTCGTGCTCGTGCTCGTGCTCGTGTTCGTGCTCGTGTTCGTGTTCGTGTTCATGCTCGTGTTCGTGCTCGTGTTCGTGCTCGTGTTCGTGCTCGTGCTCGTGTTCATGCTCGTGTTCGTGTTCGTGCTCGTGCTCGTGTTCGTGCTCGTGCTCGTGTTCGTGCTCGTGCTCGTGTTCGTGTTCGTGCTCGTGTTCGTGTTCGTGCTCGTGCTCGTGCTCGTGTTCGTGTTCGTGCTCGTGTTCATGCTAGTGTTCGTGTTCGTGCTCGTGCTCGTGCTCGTGTTCGTGCTCGTGCTCGTGTTCGTGCTCGTGCTCGTGTTCGTGCTCGTGCTCGTGTTCGTGCTCGTGTTCGTGCTCGTGTTCATGCTTGTGTTCGTGCTCGTGCTCGTGCTCGTGCTCGTGTTCGTGCTCGTGTTCGTGCTCGTGCTCGTGTTCGTGCTCGTGCTCGTGTTCATGCTAGTGTTCGTGTTCGTGCTCGTGCTCGTGTTCGTGCTCGTGCTCGTGTTCGTGTTCGTGCTCGTGTTCATGCTTGTGTTCGTGTTCGTGCTCGTGCTCGTGCTCGTGTTCGTGCTCGTGCTCGTGTTCGTGCTCGTGCTCGTGCTCGTGTTCGTGTTCGTGCTCGTGTTCGTGCTCGTGCTCGTGCTCGTGTTCGTGCTCATGCTCGTGTTCGTGCTCGTGCTCGTGCTCGTGTTCGTGTTCATGCTCGTGTTCGTGCTCGTGCTCGTGTTCGTGCTCGTGCTCGTGCTCGTGTTCGTGCTCGTGTTAGTGCTCGTGTTCGTGCTCGTGCTCGTGCTCGTGTTCGTGCTCGTGTTCGTGTTCATGCTCGTGTTCGTGCTCGTGCTCGTGCTCGTGTTCGTGTTCGTGCTCGTGTTCGTGCTCGTGCTCGTGCTCGTGTTCGTGTTCGTGCTCGTGCTCGTGTTAGTGCTCGTGTTCGTGTTCGTGTTCGTGCTCGTGCTCGTGTTCTTGTTCGTGTTCGTGCTCGTGCTCGTGCTCGTGCTCGTGTTCGTGTTCGTGCTCGTGTTCGTGCTCGTGCTCGTGCTCGTGTTCGTGTTCGTGCTCGTGCTCGTGTTAGTGCTCGTGTTCGTGTTCGTGTTCGTGCTCGTGCTCGTGTTCTTGTTCGTGTTCGTGCCTGGCTCGTGCTCGTGTTAGTGCTCGTGTTCGTGTTCGTGCTCGTGCTCGTGCTCGTGTTCTTGTTCGTGTTCGTGCCTGGCTCGTGCTCGTGTTCGTGCTCGTGCTCGTGTTCGTGCTCGTGCTCGTGTTCGTGCTCTTGTTCGTGTTCGTGCTCGTGCTTGTGCTCGTGCTCGTGTTCGTGCTCGTGCTCGTGTTCGTGCTCGTGTTCGTGCTCTTGTTCGTGCTCGTGCTCGTGCTCGTGTTCGTGCTCGTGTTCGTGCTCTTGTTCGTGCTCGTGCTCGTGTTCTTGTTCGTGTTCGTGCCTGGCTCGTGCTCGTGTTCGTGCTCGTGCTCGTGTTCGTGCTCGTGCTCGTGTTCGTGCTCTTGTTCGTGTTCGTGCTCGTGCTCGTGCTCGTGCTCGTGTTCGTGTTCGTGCTCGTGCTCGCGTTCGTGCTCTTGTTCGTGCTCGTGCTCGTGCTCGTGCTCGTGTTCGTGCTCGTGTTCATGATCGTGCTTCCATCCGGTGGTCACTATGATCACAGATGTACAAAGCAGGACTAATGGAAAGGATTGTTGAATGCCTCTCACAGCAGGCTGTATCTGAAGACGAACCTTTAAAGTGGCTCATCAGGCGGTCGGCCATGTTCTGGTAGAAGTCCTGAACACACTCTGACAGCTCGTCAGCACTCAGGTCCTGAAAGAACAACAAGTTAGAGTCACATGGTGCCGACCAGGTCACAATAACACTGAACAACCTTTAATCCTTTTTATCCTCTGACCTTTTTGCTCAGCATGTTCACGATGAAGGCTCGGGACTGCTTGTGGATCTCCCGCCCCGGCTTTTGGAGGTTTTTTAAGAAGTCCACAAAGTCCTTGGACACTTGGTCTGTTTCGAAGCTAGCGTGGCGGCTCAGAGACGGACTCGTGGTTCTCACTTCTTGGGTTTCTGGTGAGGAAATATTCCATTTTGAAAAAACACCAACCACACTTCATGTGTGTCTGCACAGAGCAAAGACCTGCAGGCCACGTCAGGCCGACACTCAGCAGGGGGAGCTTTGATCTAAGGTTGGAGGTCTCATCTTGCTTCAAGCTTAATCTTCTCAACTTCTTAGAGAAGAAAATGAGAGTCAAGAATCTTTTTGACATTTCTGAACATAACATCACATCAAATATGCAAAAAGAAAGGACCAGTCTTTAAACTGAAGAGCTGAAGAATAGTTTTATGCTCTAGGGTTTCTGTAAGATCAACTTAAAGATGTGATGACTATCCAAGATGTTAAGAAAAACTCTTTTACCGGGGTTGTAACTTAGAGTTTCATCACAATATCATGTCTCCATTTAGCTGGTCTGCAGAAAATGACCCTACCTATATGAGCATGTGTCTGTGTTTCCTGTGCTGTTATGAATGAACCTGCTGCTACTGATGCTTTGATAATTAACTGCTCACTAACCCTAAACTTAGGAGTCACCTGGAAACAAAGAGAGGCAGAAAACTCATTACACTTTATATTTTCAAGGTTTTATTTTAAGGTTAGCTACTATTTTTGTCAATATTTTTTAGTATAATGGGTAAAATGTACTATTTTTAGATAACTTCAAAAAAGAAAAAATCCTGGAAGACATCTCACGACCCCCCCATTTGTATCTCGCAGCCCCCCAGGGAGTCCAGACGGTCCCGACCCACACTTTGGGAACCCCTGCTTTAGACAACGATACAACATTTCTGCCAGGATACAGCTCAGATTAAATTCAATCAGGAGCCTGAGAGCAACTTAAGACAATATCAGAGGTCCAATACATCTAGAAATAGCAGCTGCATTTTTATCAATTCACAAAAAAACACAAATAAAAAAGGTAATTAAAAAATATTTGTGTTAAGGAACATCTTGATCTTTATCTCTGTCATCAAATCACTGAAGTCATTTTTGCATAAATCACTTTCAATCAGTCGATCTCTCTCAGGAGTATTTTCAGGGTTGAGGTTTGGGCGTGAAACAGAAAGACAGCGGTGTTGGAAGCAGCAGCGTTAACAGCTGTTTATTTATTGATCCAGTTACTGTATTGATGTCTCACCTTTCTTGGGAGCCGTGCGTGACGACGGGCTGAAGAACTTCTTCACAGTGGTCACTTTCCGAGTCTTCTCGTTGGTCTTTTTCTCCTCAAACTTGGAGAAGGGTCCCAGCGAGGCGTGTCCTGGGTGTGTCGGAGGCGCTGTGGGCTGAGAGTGAGACTGTGTCTGCGCTCCATGACTGCTGGCATACGCTGCTTCCTCCTCTCTCTGCAACCTGGAGCCAAACACATGTCACAGAGCGGAACAATCAGATATAAAAACACCAACAGGTTTGTTGAACAGAAGAAAAGTCACTTCTACTGGTCTTGTATAATACACTGTCATAATAACTCTCTGTGCTCCGACAAACAGCTCGGGAAAGTTGATCTTTTCAGCCCAGATGGAGAATGTATCTGTGCACCAGACGGTCTTACTTTTCTGCCAAAGCCCAGTCGTCCTGGATCTGTTTCTGCCGTACCCGCTGGTACTCCTCCCTCCAGCACTTGGAGCACAGGCCTTGCCATGCTGCGTTGCCATAGTAACCACATCCCTTTTTGCACAGCAGGTCTGATTGGTCCACATGTATCCCCCGTCGCTCGGTCCGCTGACTCATGATGCCGGACAAACTGGATGAAAAATGAAAAATGAAAAATTCATTATCTTTCTTTGAGGTGATTATTGGTGTATTCATATGCACCGGGGCGCTTCCAACACGTCTGCACACAGAGAGATTATAAAACCTCAGATTATTACAGTCTGTACTTCATATAAACACACTTTGTACAAGCAAAGCCTTTCTGTGTGACGGCAATCAGGTACAACCAAGCAGCAACCTCCAGTCTCAAAATATGAAGCCCATGCTGAAGTGTTAGAAACTGTAGTTCATGGAGCGTCCACTTGAGGGTGAGTTCAGAAACACAGGAAACCACATACACACCCATTCAAAGAAGACGATATTTACAGCAGAAATAAACATGTTTACAGTCTGGTTCAAAAAACAGTTTGGCTCTACGTAGATAATTAATTTTCTTCTAACATGACGGTTCAGAACATTTTAAGATACGAGTTTTGCACAAATAAGGACATGACTGACTGATTAACAGGCGGGAACACATAGCTGTTGGCTAGGAGGCTCAAACTCCGCCCCTTTACCTCACACTAAGTTTGGTTGAGTTCAGCATTTCAAGTATGGCTGCCACCATCAATTGGCCTCAAAACAGCGCTCAGGAACAGATGGGTGAGGTCACAGAGACTACGTCCATTATTTATACAGACTATGGGTACAACACAGACAACAACAAATAATGCTACCATGTCTACTAGAGATCAAACTCTGAATCTGTTATATAGAAACTTTAAAAGCTCACTCTTCAGCCAAAAAGTAATATTAATAATAATAAAGTTTATTTATATAGCACTTATCAAAACAGACGTAGTGCTTGACATCATAAAAAAAGCAGTAATGAATATGGATGTAAGGATACACTAAACACACAATTCGATTCGAATCCCGATTTTTGGTTCAACAATTGGGACATGAAATACAATTCACTCTCGATTCTCTGACGATTTTCAAGAAAACTGGATTGAACTCAAAATTTAAATAACTATTATTTTATTTCAGTCCTCAGATATGGACAGATGGGATATATATTTGTTCTCTTATATTTCTTTGTAAACAGAGTCATCCTTTTTCATTTTGAAGGTGTGTTGTAATTCAATTTAAACCACTGCACACTTTTTTTCAGCACCTTGTAAAAAAACTCAAAATGAGTTTACAAAAATACCTTGTTGGAAAATTTTAGAACAATTCTAAACAAATGTAAAGTGAACGATTCCCAAATGAAAGTATGAAATATTAAAACAAATAAGGTCAATCTCTTTAAATAAGCTAAAGAGCAGCTTCTGCTCCTGGCTGTGAATTGACATGTTGTTCTTCATGAAGACAAAATGCTGCCGTCCCTCAGACTGTAAACACAAAGGTACATCCTGACCTGCTCGGTCTTCACCTGCTGACTCCATGTCTGTTACACTCCACTCAGCAAGTGATGAGAGAGCAGCACAAGAGACTTTGTGATGCTGAACAAGCAGAGTGAAACGCAGATAGCGCCCTCTACTGTTTGAATAATATCGATATACAAATGTTGTTGAATCGATTTTTAATCCCCCCTTATTTGTACTGTTTTTTTCCTGTCTTGTGATATATCCTAACATCCCTACTATTGAACTAGCAAGACAATTTAAGAAGAACTTAAAGCGACAGATGAGTGAAAGAGTTAAAGAGAACCTACTTAAACAATTAAAACAAAAAAAATTATTGAGAACAAGTAAAACAATTAAACTACTAAACTAAAAGTTGTCTACTCTTTCCCTTTCTTCCCTCCTGTAAGCTTCAGTCAAGTATCAGCTGTTTCCAGATAAAGACCTTTTAATACCAACTGTGCCCAACCCACCACACACCAAACAGAAAACTAAGTGGAAAACTCCCAGGTGAACACTCAGAAGCAAGAAGCTGCTGGAGAGCCAGGTATTTACCTGAGGCGCCGGTGGAGACCAAATGCAGAGCTAAAAGCTCATACATGTTGGGGGGAAATTATTGGTTGCATCAGAGCAAGATATATTTATTAAGCAAAACAGCAGTGTGTAAAACAACAATAGGAATATAAGTGGATATAAACTGTATGAGGACTAATTAAGACCAATTACTGCTGGTCTAATACATGTCTACAGTTTACAGCAGACTCAAAGGATCCAGTACTGAGATCATTTTATTTATATCTATATAACAGTGTAATAGAAACATTATAAAGTATATATTCTAATGCTAAAGTGAACAAAAGGACTGAACAGAGGACATAACTGACGCTGAAAAGCTCGTCCACGCCTTCATCTCCTCCAGGCTCGATTACTGCAATGCCCTCCTCATCGGGACCCCCATCAAAAATCTCCACAAACTCCAACTAATTCAGAACACCGCAGCCAGGATCCTACTCAGAGTCAGAAAACACGAACACATCACCCCAGTACTCCGCACACTTCACTGGCTTCCCGTCACCGCAAGAATCAACTACAAAATCGCACTCATCACCCATCAGTGCATCTATGGAAACGCCCCACTCTACCTAAAAGAACTCCTCACCCAGCAAACCCCAACCCAGAACTCACGCACTCCACATCAGAACCTCCTCCACCCTCCCAGAACCAAGCTCCGGACCATGGGAGATCGGGCCTTTTGTGCTGCTGCACCACGTCTGTGGAATTCCCTGCCCAGCCACCTCAGAACCCCACAGACTGTGGATGCTTTTAAAAAACATTTAAAGACCTTCCTCTTTAAAGAGGCTTTTAACTGATTTTAAGTACTGCTTTTAAAAGTTTGTTTTTACTGTGTGCCTGTAGCACTTTGAGATTTCTGGAAATGAAAAGTGTGTTATAAATAAAATGTATTATTATTATTATTATTATTATTATTATTATTATTATTATTATTATTATTATAACTGAGTTCAGGGTGAAATGCAGTGATATATTACAACAGTAGTATAATATGGAGTGAATGACATATAATAGATGTGGTGAAGTATTAAACACATAAAGAGTCCAGAAAGTTTAGTTCCTGAACTCCTGGATTTTATAAATGAGCATCAATTCCACTCAAGATTAGTGTGAAAAGCAACTTAGTGGTCATAAGCAAAAGTAATCCCCACAGAGTAATTCTCCATAATAAGAGATGCCACACAGGAACGTGAGGGTTTCTGGACCCTGATCCGGCTTTGTTATCCGGGCAAAACAATCCAGTCTAGGTCAGCGTGTGTGAGAAGGATTTGATTCCCTATTTAACTATTAACTACTTCACCCCGGACCTTTGGCTGTATACTCTGTTTACATGGTCATGAGGGGGTCACAATGTAAAGGAAACACAACATAAAGTGTGCTGCTTCAAAAGATCGTCTGCACAAACAGCTCTCTCTGTGAGAGGAGTTAAATCCTGGAACTCTCCAGTCTCTTCCATTACAAACTTCACCACTTACCTTTTCTTTTTTAACTCACTGTTTTAATACTTTACTCCATTAAAAGCTCTTTGAGGGACGGGTGTTGCGAATTAACAATGATGGCTACAAACACTATCATACTTGCATGGGATGGCTGTTCCCAGTTTGTCTATGTATAGACTACTGTATCTGACCCTAACAAATACACCACAAATAAAATACAATAAAATATTACCTTACAATAAGCCTCTGTGCTCCCTGAATACGTCTCTACATCAGGGATGAATGCAGATCTTATAATGGGATATTCCCTCAGTCATATAAACATTGAACCTTTACTTGCACTTCAGGGTTCATTGAGGGAAATTATATCAAGTCAATTACACACGAATTCAATGCAAAGTGTTACAGGATGACAGATTGGGAAAATGCCATTAAAATCACCTGGAAGATATATATTCAGATTAAAGTTGAGACAATTAAACATTAAAGAAGAACAAGAAGGAGGAGGAGAAGATGTCTGAGATAGCTAAAACCTTAAGAAGGTTCATTATTACAAAGGGGGAAAATAAATAGACCCCTGCAGGTTAAAACTCCCATTTCTAAATAGTCCTAAAGGTAACAGTTAACAGGGTTCTGTCCCAGGAGTCAGCAGGTGCAGCACAATAAAGTCAGTTTCTCTTATTTCTGATGGAAACATTAAACCATCTTTTCCTATAAAGCACTGTCATGCTAACATCTTCCACAGCTATGAAGGCCTTATAGCATATGACCCACATAAAGTACACCTTAATTCAAGCATGCAGTAAACCCTGCTGCTCTGCAATGAATGCATTAGACATACTAACACTGGTCTGTGTCTCATGTACAGTACCTCTGTCTGTCCATGGATTTATCACCATGGCTGGAGGTTAGTTAGCTTAACATGTTGCATTACTTTCTCCACTGAATACAAGGTCGTTAGCAGGCCAAGATCATCACATTACACTTTATATACAACAATAACATGACATGAACATACAAGCGCTGCTTAGGTACTCACCTATAGTGTTTTCAGAGACCAGTAGCTCGGGCAGACCTCTCCGCTGCTGTATGTGAGGAGACAACGCGGGGAAGGGTGAGACTGTGACGTAGCATGACCACATCCCGGAAATCCAGCGACTGAAAAGACTTCACCGAAATAAAGACATATTACCCCGAATTTATTATTTCAAACAGCACGCTCAGGTGCTGTTGAAATTTGTTTTTGTATTTAAAGGTAAATATTTGTTGTATGCAGGTATACTGGTTCAATTAGTCCACAAGTAGTAGTCTATTCACTTCCGCACCAAGGGTTAAATTAGTGGGATGGGTCAATGACGTCATATAGCAACCGACCAGCCGACATGCAGTATGTGTCACGTGACTGCACAATGAGAATAGAAACTTAAAATAAAAAATAAAATAAAAAATAAATTAAAAAAATACAATAAAATATAATAAAAAATAAAATAAAAAATACAATAAAATAACAATAGTTTAATCGTTATAGTTGCACAGAAGTACTTAGTTAGGCTTTGAGGTATTTGTATTTGGGATTAGTACATCATTAATATGCTTGCTCCATAACACATAATTTCGAATCTAAGTTATTTTACTACAACTTTAAAACTGAGATTGCAAAATTACAAATAAATAAGAAATAGATAAATGACTCACTGAGTGATTTTATGTACTATTGTGCTTATTAAATTAGACTAGATAATATATCAAATAAAAGGATATTTTATACTATAATCATGCTAATATTTTGTAACCTATCAATTCACTTTTTTAGTTCATTTAGTTAAACTTCTGTACAAATTTAATTGTGTTTGCATTTTTTATTTCGGTACTGGTTTAATCTTCCTTTTTTAATGTTCTTGAATTCATGGACCAGCACAGTAAATACTGTACACAGTGAGCTGACTGCTTACATGTCAGCATTAAGGCCAATGTTAAGTTGTGGTTTCTCAGTCTAACTGCTAGTATGATTAAGCCTACAGGCTTTCTCAGTGTTTTAATCTTAGTTTAGTTTACCCTCGACACTTACAGTGAAAGACATTAAGTCATTTAAAGCTCAGCACTGTTTTCTATGCATGTGTTGACTAAAAAACTCCAGAAACACTGATACACCTTTGAAGTATTGATTTTTTTGGACTGTGTTTTCAGTCCATTGATCAACTTCTCTGATAAATCCTGCACTTTCAACTTTTAGCAGGAGAGAGAAACAGTTTAACAAACTGAGAGACTGGAGAGACTTTTGATATGGTCTGTTGGTCTGTTATATCATAGGCGTTGGCTTTCGATGTGTTAACCAGTGCAACAGACTTCTTGAATCTTAAACTCAGATGGGGAAGTGAAATATTGCTTTTAATCTGCAGCTAAGTTCCTTTGAAGGGGACAAAATGTCACTGCATTTCTGGTAGTGGAAAGGAAAAGGAGAGAATGACATTTCAAATTGGGCACTAAATTGCATTGCACTGTCTGAGGTGTATTGATCCTATTCACACTAATGGAAACTGAAAATGACCCAACACTAAAAATAGACTAACTCACATCAAATTGCTGTTGAGGAATAAGGCAGAGGTATTCCTGTAAACACTTTTTATTTGAACAAATGCGTTAGTATTTCTGTATATGAGGCCTTTTTGGTGGACTGGTCATGCAGATAACATCAATTGGACTCAGGTAAATAAACACACTGAGGGTCAGACACACAGATAGCATGCAGACCTGCTGCACAGGCACAAACACACACTGTCTGACTGACAGATAAAGCCATGATTCTGACGGGTCGTGGTCTGTGTCTTCCTTCTCAAGCCACTGTCCATGAGCTGTTCTCTGTGGCTCGAGATGCCAGCATCATCCCAGATATCTCCTTGGATCCTGTCCTCATCACCTTCCTCTCGCTGGACTCCTCAGCAGCGCTGCAGCATCAATATGCCTTCTTACAGCGGAGCATGAGCAGCAAGCAGCAGACTGCTTTCAGCCAGAGTCTGACTGAGGAGCTGGGAGGCCGCAGCAGGGTCACGTATGGAGGAGTAGGGGTCGTTGCTCTGGCTCTGTCTGTCCTTTTTGACCAGGTTGCCCAACAAGTGAGTAAATCTTTGTCTATTTTTTGCAATAGGTTACTTAATACCTCTGCATAATTCACAAAGACCCAACAATAACAACCCTGGTTCTGTTCTGTTCCTTCAGCTGTGTTTGTGTTTTTGAGTGAAAAGTATTTCCTACACAACTACTGTTATCTTGTACAATATGATGTTATCCTGGTTATTTTCTGCTCTCATGATAAGATCCATGTATTGATTTAATTCTCTGGTTTAGAAATTTCAAGACTAATGCCATTCCTGTCAGCCTTAGCTATTGTTGGTGGTCAGCTGTACTTACAGAGTATTAGCACAGTGATTCCTTTAGTGTGTGCTATACCCCAGGGGGCTAAGTGTGTGATCGCAATGCCCTACAACATAGTACATTGTAAGAGTGTTAGCATGTTGATGTTAGCAATAAACCTTGAAGAAGCACAGAGGCTACTGGTATATTACCTTAGACTGTATAAATAATGGACGTAGTATCCGTGACGTCACCCATCTGTTTCTGAAGCACTGTTTTGAAGCTAATCGTCAGCGGGAGCCATGCTGGAAATGCCGAACTCAACCAGGCATAGTGTGATGTAAAGAGGCGGGGTTTGAGCCTCCTAGCCAACAGCTATGTGTTCCTGTAAATAAAAATGGACAGCGTTGCTCCGCCTCTTTCCGTTGTACGGTTCTGAAGCCAAAAAATCCCGCTCTTGGGCGCAGCCATTGTGGAGCCAGAGCCTGTGAAGCCACTGTAACAAGCTCCGCCCTACAGCGTAGCGTCACAAGACGCTGTGTGTCCTTTGAAGTTTCACTCCACGGCGGCTGTGAATCAAAGGAAACAGGAAGTAAAAACTTGTTTTTTAAACTCTAATAACTAATGACACAAAACAGTCAAATACTAACTACATATCACCACAGCATACGGATGTGAGAAACATTCGTACCACGTGTATTTATTTTTTAAAGTTTGACTGCTCCCCCATTTAAATGAATGGGGGAGACGGATTTTTTTGACCTATACTGCAGCCAGCCACCAGGGGGCAGACACACTGCTGAAAGCTTCACTTCCAGCCGAGCGAGATGCTCCCCTGGTTCCCCCCTGTCAGTCAAGTCAGTCATGTCCTTATTTGGGCAAAAACTCGTAATCTTAATATCTTCTGAACGGTCGGTAAAGATCGTCTTCTTTGAATGGGTGTGTATGTGGTTTCCGGTGTTTCTGCAGTCAGTCTCAAGTGGACACTCGATGAACTGCAGTGATAGTGATAGTATGGTGCCACTTCCTAGCTAACATTTATGTTAGCTAAAAGAGGCTAAATGCTTACGTAAGCTGTTTCTTTCAAGATTTCCCCAAACCACTGTTGTACAACTCGCTACATAGCTAGCATCTTTCTGATTCATAAGATGGAAAACAGCATTGTAACAGCTTTTTAGCTTCCCAACCTGAGCGATGTGTGTAGCTAAGTGGCTGCTACATGAACTGCTATAGCCCTTTATAATGTATCACAAAGAAAAATGCTAAACACAATACATACAGAATTTCAGATTTGCTATCAACCCACCAGGTCCGAACAAATGGATCAACAGAGGGAAACACATCAGGGCAGACCTCTCAGCCTAAAAAGGTTTTTGGCATCAGCAGTTCTTCACGAATTGGCTGGATTATCCACAGCTACCTCCACCTAATCCCCGGCATTGCCAACAACCCAGAGAAGATGGCAGAGACCACCGAGCTCTATGACAACTGGCTGAAACTCGAGATAATTGACCATTATGAGAGGATGACCACGAAGAAGAGGATGAGCTCTGTGTCCATGCAGCAGTGGTTAGTGGGAGCTGCTGTTCATCTACACATCAGAATCCACCAGGTCAGGACAAACATACTGTAATAAAGACCATCTGTCATTGTTTTCTTCAAGTAAGTTAGTAAGAAATGTTTTTCTGAATGTTTAAACTCAGGGAAAGAATGTGATGTGAACTCAGTCGAGGCAGATAGCTGTCTAACATGAGTCTGGTTCTGCTCGAGGTTTCTGCCTGTTAAAGGAAGTTTGTCCTCTCCGCTGTAACTAGTTAAATACTGTGAGGTGCAATGCTCATGGTGGATTAAGGTGGGGTCAGACTGAGTCTTATCCTGTCTTGGTGTTGGGTCTCTGTTCATAATTGGACATAGAGTGGTCTAGACCTGCTCTGTTTGTAAAAGAGTCTTGAGATAACGTTTGTTGTGATATGTGTAATATGTGATATCTTTACAAATACAGATTGATTGTTGATTGATGTCTATAGCCCTGTGATGGGAGCAAACTTTGGTCTTGAAGAATCACATATGCTAGTACACAGCCATTCACTTCCTGTATTGTCGGCACCAGCTGTTAGCACAGCACGTTAATCATTAGGTGCTGATTCATCCATTATTAATATCTGGGGAATACAAGGCTGATCTGAAAGCTCCTTTATTCTTCTCCCAACAGGTCCGTCTGCACTCTGTGCCATTAGGATCAGCTGAATCACTGCGTCTGTCTTATAAGTCAGGGGTGAGTCGGCTGGTTCAGGGTTACACAGCCTACCTACACCAAAACATCCAGGAGACTCCTAGACCACGGAAACCCAGACTGAGGAGAAGACAGAGTAACACCTTTAGCATCACAAACATGACCTGCTCCAGTAATCGACTCTCTAATGTCGGCCGGGTCAGGCCAAGTATCTCCACTGATAATGAGACCACACCCAACTCAACCGCTGATATTAGCAGACGCTGCAATAGAGAAGCAGCAAGAGAAGACTTTGGACCCAGTGTGATAAACAAAGGCAATGGTACGATTGTAAGGGAGATAAACGGGAAGGAGCTCAACACTTCTGCTGAAAATAGCAGAGGTGAGGAAATCAACCAGCAGGGTCTGTTAGTGATCGAGCCTCTTAGGAATGTGAGTCACAACGTGCAGCACCATCCCTGTGAGTCTCCCATCATACAACAAGCTTTAGTGATGCGCATTATGAACGCCCAGGACCTGGAGCGGAACAGAAACTTCTTTCTCTATCCTGAGAGAGACTTCCACAGCATGCTCAAGCAGAAGGAGGACTTTGAGCTCAGGACAAATTAAATAAAAATCACTTCAATGGGATTTCATTTTCCCCCACTTTGTTTATAAAGTATTTCAATGTAATTTAACGTCGTAGTGTCATTTTGACAGAGTATTAGCACAGACTGAACAAAATATACATGTTTTCCAATACAGAGTAAAAGTGTTTCTAACTTCAACATCATTCTTTCCAGCAGGGGGCAACTCCTCTAGTTGCAAAAAGAAGTCACACTGTATACACTATCAGTCAAAAGTTTGGACACACCTTCTCATTCAAGGGTTTTTATTCATTGTAATTATTTTCAACATTGTAGATTAATACTGAAGACATCAAAACTATGAAATAATCTGGTTTTACCATAATCTGGATTACAACAGTAGTCAAATAGGGCTATCCATTGTGTACTAACCCTACCTCTGAACAACACAACTGATGGTCTCAAACACATTAAGAAGGCAAGTCATTCTACAAATGAACTCTTGACAAGGCTCATGTTCATTAGAAACCATTCCAGGAGACCACTTCATGAAGCAGACTGAGAGAATACCAAGAGTGTGCAAAGCTGTCATGAAGGAAAAAGGGGGCTACTTTACAGAATCTAAAATATAAAACAGATTCTGCTTTGTTTAACACTTTTTGGTTCATTCAATAATTCCATATATGTTCTTTCATAGTTTTGATGTCTTCAGTATTAATCTACAGTGTTTACAATCATTACAATAAATACAAACCCTTCAATGAGAAGGTGTTTGCAAACTTTGGACTGGTAGTGGTGTACATGTCATTGAATAAAATTACCCAGCTTCTCACTTGATTCATTTTCTGAATAAACATTTCCTGATGAATTCAGTCTCAATTTCTCAAGTGTATTTCACTATATAACAGAGTTCTTTTTTCAATAGCTATTACAGCTTTAGGATCAACAAAGAAAAGATGAAACAGCTTTTTTATTCTGAGGCTATTTTGTGATTGACAACTTGTCACCACTGTGACCTGAGACATATCCCATTTCACTAGCAAGGACCACACCAACAACACAATGAGATTTAAAGATAGTTTATTGATTACGGATTATTGTATTGATCGATATTGAACTCATAGTCGCTTTGGGGAAGCTTCGAAGGCAATCCACTGTAGCACCTGGGCACGACAAACCCCCTAAGGGCCCTATGGATAAAGAGGAGAGGAGCAGCAGGGATGCGGAAACAGGAGCGAGTAAGGAGGAAATTGTCAGGTTTCAATTTATGGGGAAACGGAAGAGGCACGGTTGAGGTGTGGCCCTGCTCCTGAAATGTTGATATCATCACTACTCAAAGTTCAGTTGAACCAAAAGTCACCCTATAGGAGTTAACTGTACATGTTTTGGTGAGTGAGTTTGGTTCAAGTCTATGTTTTTTGACCACAATTATCATTCCACTTCATTCACGTGTTGTTGGTAACAGCAACCTACCAAGCCAGCCCATGCTTACACTAATAATGCACAGTTAATCCCTACCTTTTCTCCCAGCTCTTCGGTCTAACTATGTGAAATTCTGATTCAAAATATATAAAAAAGAAAGTTAAGCTAAAGCTTCAGAAACAAGCCATTAACTGTTCTGTATGTCAAACTGTAAAATAGGGAGTGTTGTATTCTAACTTGTTGAAAAGTGTTACCTGAAATGTTCAGCTTTATGTTCATTTATTATACGAGCCTTTTGTGTACAGTTAGAAATGAAATCATACTGATTCATGCCAACCTCTGAAAATAAAATGCTTTCTTTGCATAATGACTCTTTGAGATCAGATTGAAGTCTGACGCTTTAACAACAAAACAGTGCAACATTACCCTCTAGTTGTGGAAGCCTGTAACAGCCATTGGTAATGACCATAAACACAGCATACCTGAGTTTTCACTTACAAAGACCACTAATCTGTTCCCATCTGTGGTGAAGAAAGTATGGAAAAGTATCAAAAGTATAGATTAAAAAAGTCTGTCACAGGTACAAGTCTAACATTCAACATGTCAATAATAATATCAATGAACATCCACAGTATATGTCAGTATAAAGCACTAAAGGAAGAACCACTCCTGCAAACAAAACTCATTTCAGAATATATTCAACATATTATATGAATCTTTAAGTTAATGTCAAAGAATTGAGTCATACTATTTTACATACCTGGGATAATCGTTTTTCATATTGACATGAGTCATAAATAATATCACGATGCATTAACAGTATAGTAATATTTAATTGCTCCAATTTCTTGAATTGAAGCTACAAATTGTGTGTGATTGACTCCATGGGCCTATATTTTAGAATCTAATCATTACCTATGTACCGATCAAACCCTCAAAAGTGACTGGTAATAGCTGTAGTTTAAAAAAAATACTTGAGTAAAAGGTTAATATTTATGCATGATATGTTTGTCATAGAAGTTAAAAGTAGTCTAAAATGAAACTTTAAGTGCAATACAAAAACTATATACAATGAAATGATAATATGGATTATAGTTATAGAGTTAGGGTAGGTTTATTCTGGTCTGCATCAACAATCAACACTTCCCTCTACAACATAGGAGCCATGTAAAAATCACAAATACAAACAAAAACAAAACATCACTGAGGGATTCATCAACCAAGAAAATATGTACGGACATATGCATACACACACATATTGATATGTAGATGCATACATACACATACACATACACAAGTACATTCATGCATTCATATTAACATGCATACCAATCCACATTTATTATAGTTAATCACATGCTGACCAAACAAAAGGTGTAGGCTGAAGCCAAGGCTTGTCCTGCCTATCCTTTTAAATTTAAATTATGATTTATTATCAGTGTCTTAAATAATAAATGCAACACAATGAACAAACTGCAATTAATACAAAATGCAGCAGCAAGACTTTTAACTGATAGAGCTGATAGAGATATTCAGACTTTTAAACTTAAAACGTACTTATTCAGTCTGGCTGTTATGTAGGGTTTTACAATTTTATAATAATAATTCTTAATTTTACCTGTTTATTTTAATTAGCTTATGAATTTATGGATTTATGAATTTAAATTGATCTACATTTTTAGCCTTAATTTTATTCTCAACTCTTATTCTTACCTTTTTTAAATGTATTCATTTTAACTACTTATATTCTTAATATTAATTTGACGCTTTAACTTATTTTAATTACACATATTTTAATATTGTTGTTGGTGTGCATTAGTCTCTTGTTTGATATATCCATTTTTTCCCCAACATTGTTTTTATTGATTATCAACATCTTTAGACATACAGTTATAAACATTCATACACATATCCTCATATACAGTATATGTACATAAATACAATACAGAACACACACACAAAATCTCAGGTGCTATAATAAAGAACTAAGCACCTCCTACATCCACACATATAAAAAAATAAATACAAATTCTAATAATAAACAAAATATATACATATATAATATGTGTACACACAGAAACACACATGTTATATACAAAAAAATGTATACACATACACAGACAAACAAATCAATAAAATAAAATTTAACAATAAATAAATTCAAGTAAGTAATAAAGAGAATAATGTATAAAATAGAAATCAAATTCAATAAATACAAGGAAGGAAAACAGTGATTGTACTATGCCAGTAGTTTGAGTACGGGAGTGTTGAAGGTGATATCTTAGTCTAGTATCGAGCGTCTGACATTAAAGTGGGTATCTTAGAGGGTCATCTTTTCATCCCCAGGTTCCTCCATCAGGTGTGCCATGCCTGTCTCCTCTAGTAGTTGACAAAGGGACCCCAGATGTTATTAAAGAGTGACACCTTTCCCCTCAAAGTGTATGTAATCTTTTCTAAAGGCAGTGCTGTTGACAATTTAGAAAGCCATTTACTTAAACTTGGTGTACCAACTTTTTTCCACGAGCAATTATTCTTTTGAATGATACTATTTAAAAGTCATTTTTGTTTTTAATATGTCTTGCCATTATTTTATTTCTGCTTCTTTCTTGTTCTTCAGTCGCTGTAAAGCACTTTGGGTTGCATTTGATTTGTATGAGAGATGCAATATAAATAAAGCTTGATTGATTGATTGATTGATTGATTGATTGATTGATTGATTGATTGATTGATTGATTGATTGATTGATTGATTGATTGATTGATTGAATGATTGATTGAATGATTGATGATTGATACATACAATGCATCATTTTCATGTGTACACTGAATATAAACATACAAATCTAAGTGGCTCAGAATGCAGTGGTGGACAGTAACAGAGTAAATTTACTCTAGTACATTTTTTGAGTATCTGTACTTTACTTGAGTCTTCTATTTTTGGGGGGTACTTATGACTTTTACTCCACTTCATTCAGAAGACAATTATTGTACTTTTGACTCCTCTACATTTCTATCAGTGCTCTAGTTACTCTCTACTTTATCTTTGAAGTCAGCTCATGAATGTCCTTCTCTTTTCTGAAATCTGATCCTAAGACAGTAAACTGTGTTTGTGTAGTTCTGTTTGTCTCAGTGGTTTAGTCGTACCTGTATATCGTGAGACTCCATGGTTGAACGTGGAGCAAACACAGAGCATCACTCAGATCAGACAGTTCATGTAGAGGTGGTAATGATGGCTATAATTCTCCACCTGAGCACCCATGTCCATATCTTCAGCCCGTGTTAGAGGTTTTTGAAATGAAGAATGATATGTATGGTTTGAAATGTTCTCCCTGTTTCCCAAGCTGCTCAAACATAAAAACATTCACAGTCCAACCTGAGAGAGCGTGTTGAGCTACATAACGTTTGTTTCATTCCAGATGAACATTTCAAACTAAGGTGTTTGTGCTTGGAGTAACTTAGTGTCTGTTTTTATTCCATGGTATAGTTCTTAGAAATTTCAAGTAATGGTTTCTAAATAAACATGATGTAACAGAATGTACTTCTATATATTCTTGACTTCACATTTGTGAAAATATGTTTAAAGATATTTTCACAAAGTACTTTGAATACTTCAGTATTTTTAAAAGAAAGTACTCCAGTATTTTAACTCAAGTCATAATCTGACTGAACAACTTTACAATACTTTGTATTGGAGTAATGTTTGACCTGGAGAATCTATACTTTGACTTCAGTAATGAAGCCGTGTACTTTGTCCACCAGTCAGAATCTTCTTATTTACAGTCCATGGTCAGAATGTATGTGTTCACACGTCTGCCTGTAGGGGTCGCTATATATCCGCGCAGGGAGCAATCTTCTGGCCATGAAACAGACGAAGAAGAAGTCTCTTTAACCCCTTCACGCCTGTCAGTGAGCGTCTCAGTTTAACTTCCGTAACTTCACTGATATGAACAGAACAAGCCCAGACTACAGGCAGCGTTAACGCGATAGCGACCTAAAGGTAGGTGTTTGTACTTAAAGCTCTGAGTGACATGTTAAAGAGTGTTTCATTCAGTGTTTAGATAAACTGTCACCCTGATCTGGGACACTGCTCGCTGTTTCGCGCGAAAACAAAAGCTGGAAAAAGGCGTCGCAGTGTGGAGACATTAAACGACGACAACTTCAGGGGAGCTGGACAACTAATATATTAAAGAGACTTTAGTGTTGTAACAAATGGGATTAATATGACTTTACATTGAACTGCTGACAGGTCTCATACCTTCATACGTAGGTTAGCTTCCAGGCTAACATGCTAACATCAGTGTAACCCATGAAGGAGGGCGTTAGCATCATCACCTCATGCCTCACAGATCTTTACTAACTAACGAAACTAAAACCAGGGATTCTTTCCACTTTATTCAGAGGAACAGATCCTTTACTAACTAAACTAAAACCAGGGATTCATTCCACTTTATTCAGAGGAACAGATCCTTTACTAACGAAACTAAACCCAGGGATTCATTCCACTTTATTCAGAGGAACAGATCCTTTACTAACTAACGAAACTAAAACCAGGGATTCTTTCCACTTTATTCAGAGGATCAGATCCTTTACTAACTAAACTAAAACCAGGGATTCTTTCCACTTTATTCAGAGGAACAGATCCTTTACTAACGAAACTCAAACCAGGGATTCTTTCCACTTTATTCAGAGGAACAGATCCTTTACTAACTAACGAAACTAAAACCAGGGATTCTTTCCACTTTATTCCAGAGGAACAGATCCTTTACTAACTAACGAAACTAAAACCAGGGATTCTTTCCACTTTATTCCAGAGGAACAGATCCTTTACTAACTAACCCAACTAAAACCACGGATTCATTCCACTTCATTCAGAGGAACAGATCCTTTACTAACTAACGAAACTAAAACCAGGGATTCATTCCACTTTATTCAGAGGAACAGATCCTTTACTAACTAACGAAACTAAAACCAGGGATTCATTCCACTTTATTCAGAGGAACAGATCCTTTACTAACTAACCCAACTAAAACCAGGGATTCATTCCACTTCATTCAGAGGAACAGATCCTTTACTAATTAACCAAACTAAAACCAGGGATTCATTCCACTTTATTCCAGAGGAACAGATCCTTTACCAATTAACCCAACTAAAACCAGGGATTCATTCCACTTTATTCAGATGAACAGATCCTTGACTAACTAACTAACCAAACTAAAACCAGGGATTCATTCCTCTTTATTCAGATGAACAGATCCTTGACTAACTAACTAACCAAACTAAAACCAGGGATTCATTCCACTTTATTCCAGAGGAACAGATCCTTTACCAATTAACCAAACTAAAACCAGGGATTCATTCCACTTCATTCAGAGGAACAGATCCTTTACTAATTAACCAAACTAAAACCAGGGATTCATTCCTCTTCATTCCAGAGGAACAGATCCTTTACTAATTAACCAAACTAAAACCAGGGATTTATTTCACTTTATTCCAGAGGAACAGATCCTTGACTAACTAACCTAAAACCAGGGATTCATTTCCCCTATTCAAGAGGAACAGATCCTTGACTAACTAACTAACCAAACTAAAACCAGGGATTCATTTCACTTTATTCCAGAGGAACAGAGCTTTCAGTGATTGCTCATCAGAAGAACCACAATGTGACACCACAACTGTAAACACTAAGGATCCACACAGGAGTAGTGTTATTACATTTACAGTACAGATGGTTCTTTATTAGTACAGGTGAGATAGTCCTGCACACAAACACAGCATGAGAAATGACACGTCATACAGTTCTACTAGTGGAACATGTTGTTCTACAATATGACCTTACATACGCACACTGTTTAAAGGTTTCTACATGTTTGATTGACTCATGTGTTAAGATACCCTGTAAGTGTTGTAATGGTCTTGTGAGTATTAATGTAGTTTCCTCAGCTTGTAATGGTTTAACAGATGAGTTCATGTGGTGGAGTTAGGGTGTGTAGAGGCTGATCCGGTTTGTTCACCTCACCTACAGAACTGTAGTTACAAAGACATCCCTTCATCTCTCTGTTTATGTCTCACTCTCCCTCTTGAACACACTATTTAACTGTAATCAATGATATCTGTCCTCCATATGTTTCTATGATGTTGCCCTTAAAGTAAACACATGCCCAGAGCTTCAGTCATACCGGTCCAGTGCCTCCTTCCCCCCAGAGTCCCAGTCTGGCTCCACCCACTGAACACTTTGAATAATGCCAACATGTGGATCTGAGGAAGGGGGGCTGGAGGTGTGGCATCTCCAGAGAGTGATCTCTCCATTCACACATTTAGTGACAGATTAGAGACACTGCTCACCTTGTTTTACAAACCAGGACAGATGTGATGATCCCAACAGGTTTTGAAAAAGTTTCTTAAAGAGAGTCCCTTTTCTCGGTTTTGTTACCTGAGCCTTTTAGATACATGTTTGGGCAATGACTTGCAGATACTGAACGTCTGATGTTGTCTCAGCCAAGCAGCTGTGTTGGCAATAAAATCACCTGTGGTACTCAAATATAAAAAAACTCACAGGAAGGATCCTTGCAGAGACAGCCTTTCTGTTGTTTATAGTGTATATATTTTTATTTTCTCCTCCCGGTCCTGACTCCAGACTCTGTATTATATGTTCTTAAATCCCGGCTAGCCCTTTAAAATAGGGGTTCTCAAACTTTTCAGCCCTCGACCCCTAAAATATAGGTGCCAAAGGCTTGTGACCCCCGCTGTCCCTCAAAGTGATTTAATGTGTCTTCATTTAGCTGGTCTGTAGAAAATGACCCTACCTATATGAGCATGTGTCTGTGTTTCCTGTGCTGTTATGAATGAACCTGCTGCTACTGATGCTTTAGATAATTAACTGTTCACTAACCCTAAACTTAGGAGTCATCTGGAAACAAAGAGAGGCAGGAAACTCATTACATTTTCTATTTTCAAGGTTTTATTTCAAGTTTAGCTTCTATTTTTGTTGATATTATTTACTATAATGGGTCAAATGTACTATTTTTAGATCACTTTAAAAAAAACAACATTCTGGAAGACATCTCACAACTCCCCATTTGTGTCTTGCGACACCCCCAGACGGTCCCGACCCACACTTTGGGAACCCCTGCTTTAAATCACAGAGCACATACAGCAGATCAAACTAACTAATGGTGACTGTGGTGAATCAGCTGCTGCTTTGCTCCCGGTGAAGTCTGGTGACTTTGAACAGAGCAAAGTTGAAAGTTGTGCGTGATTTAAGTAGAAGAACGTTTCTCTTTGACAAATGTTACAGTAATGTTCCTCTCTGTAGTTTTCTAAGATGAAATATTCAAACAAATAAGGTCAATGTCTTTAAATTAACTAAAGGGCAGCTTCTGCTCCTGGCTGTGAATTGACATGTTGTTCTTCATGAAGACAAAACGCTGCCGTACCTCAGACTGTAAACACAAAGGTCCATCCTGACCTGCTCGGTCTTCACCTGCTGCCTCCATGTCTGTTACACTCAACTCATTGGCTGTTTCCGAAACTGCCTACTATACTAGCAGTACGTACTGATTTGTCCAAAATTCAGTATGTAGTAAGTAGTATGTGAACAAGAGCAAAATCTGCAGTATGCCAAAACTCCCCGAATGTCTACTGATTCAGGAAAATATCTCAGTGTGCATCGGACCAGTCTGCCTCGCGTACTGTTTCCCATAATGCACAGCGCTCGTTCAGCTTTTTCTTTTTCCTTATTTTTTTGACGGGGGAATCCATTTTTGGGTTCTGTGAAAGTTATCAAATTACATATAAACCACTTCTTAACTTTTTAAATCATAAATGGATGCTAAATAAGCATTTTATTTATCGGCTTCGCCGTTGTTTACTTCCGCTTTCCGAAACCGGAAATCCAGCGAAGTCTGGCTCAGCATGCTGCATGACAGATCGGACAGAACAGTCATACTACAGACTAAATTTTAAACACAGTATGTAGTAGGCAATACCTACTGCCTACTCAAGCAGCAACCTCCGGTCTAAAAATATGAGTCAATGCAGAAGTGTTAAAAGCTGCACTTCATCGAGGATCCACTTGAGGCTGGCTCCGGACGTACCGGAAGTCACATACACATGAATGGGAAAAAGACGATCTTTGCAGCATTAATAAACATGTTTACAGCCTGGTACAAAAGATGAGTGTAGTCTGAATAGCTAATTTCTCGACGTCCTCTCACTGTGAGGGGGGTGAATTTTTTTCTAATTCGGCAATTTCGAAGATATTGAGAGTACTAGTCTTCCAATGAGAGGCACAGCTGACTGTGGGAACACTGCAGCTGTTGGCTAGGAGGCTCAAAGCCCGCCTCCTTACGTCACACTGGCTCCACAGAAGCAATATGGCTGCTGCAGCCGATTGGCTTCAAAACAGCTCTTCAGAAACAGATGGGTGACGTCACGGATACTACGTCCATATTCTATACAGTCTATGTGCCTACTACATTAGTAAGTAGTATGTAGCAGGCCGTTTTGGAAACAGCCATCGAGTGACGAGAGAGCAGCATAAGAGACTTCATGATGCTGAACAAGAGGAGTGAAATGCAGATAGCGCCCTCTACTGTTTAAGAATAATATCGATATACAAATGTTGTTGAATTGATTTTAATCCCCCCATATTTGTACTGTTTTTTTACCGTCTTGTGATGTATCCTAACATCCCTAAGATACACTGGCTTAAATCTGAACCTGTGTGAGGGGAATCGAGCACGTTAGTGGCTGTCACTTGGAACATTTGTCCTTAAGGATTATATATGTGCCATTACAGCCAGGTAGGCTGCAGCTGCATGAAGACATCAAACAGGGCAATTACAAATAGTTTGAATTAGAGCTGGGCGATATTGAAAAAAATGTGGTCACACTGACATTTTTTGTATCGGTCGATATCAACAATTATCCCTATAAATATAAAACCATTATTTCATGTACATTTAAAGGCAGATTTTTGGTACTTATTGAAGGTTGCTGGCTTGTGTCTGGATTTCGTTCTCTGTTAAGCTTCTTGAATCTCTCATTTTTGACGGTGTTAACAGGAAGCAGGTTTTTTGTGTAAGATGATATTTTCAAGAAGGTCACGGTGGACATTGTTAGAAAGGCACAGCAGAGGTTAGTTTATATATATCAAATTTTTGTAGTATTGAGAAAAATGATATTGCGATAATTATTGTTATCAAATTACCGCCCAGTCCTAGTTTGAATGCACAAGCAGTACATGTACACATAGAGGTCTAAAACAACTGAGTTATTCAGCATAGTAATAAGTGAATCATCTGTCTAATGCATGAAAACAGGATGTTTTATACTGGTGTTGTTGAAACTCTGTTTTCTGGCCCAGACTCACAGGATCAGGTGTGACTCACATTCTAAATAAAGCAGCACTTTTTACTCTGACCTCTTTCTGATCATTGGGAAGCTCTACATTTATTATTCAATCACACATATGAGTGGATCCCAGGTCCTCATGGTGTTTACCACATATGAGTGGATCCCAGGTCCTCATGGTGTGTACCACATATGAGTGGATCCCAGGTCCTCATGGTGTGTACCTGTTAGCATTCTGCTAACTCACACTGTTTAACCAGTGTGGGTGTAAATGTGGAAGAGCAAACTTTATGTGTGGGAGAAATCCAAAACCAATGAGTGTATAAAAGGAAAAACATCTGACCTCATTATGTGCTACAGAATCCTGATACCTGCTCTCAGTCTTCATGAATTTATTTCCTCTCACAGACAACCCGACAGTGTAGGATCAATTCAGACTCTTAAGTTTCTATTTCCACCTTCGTCATATATTATTCAGCATGATTGCAAAGTCCTGCCCAGGTGCTGTGAAAGAAACCTGGAACGTGAATGAGTAAGGGTGTGTGCATGTTTTTATGTTTGCACATTCTTTGAAGCAGACTGTTACTGTCTGACAAAGAGGTCTGGGTGTGGTCTCAGCAGCGTGTCAGAGGGTGGAGACCGGCATGAGTTGGCCCTGTTTTATAAGCTTTGTTCAGACCGATAATACAGAACGAGAGGACGCTGCTGGAATCACTGAGAGCTCTCACAGGGCAGCAGAAATAAGCCAAATAACTTCTACTGTTTACCCAACAGCCTTTGTGACAACATCATGCAGAGTCTGATCGAACCTTCAAAGTGCAGTGATATGCTTGGTTTTAATCTTGTCTTGTGATGTGTGCACCAATCAATCATGTAAACACAAACATCTTTATCTGTGAAGAACCCTCAGGACATGTGGCTCTTTACTGTTTTTGTTTTACTTGCCCGCCTCTGATGAAAAAATATCCTCCTGTTTTCTTTTAAAAGACAAACACATCTCTCCCTGAGAAAGTTAGGATGTAAAATATGGACTGTGTCTGCACCCTGCTGTAAATCACTGACATCAGCCTGGTGGCAGCAGTTACATACACCACCAGTCAAAAGTTTGGAAACACCCTCTCATTCCAGGGTTAACACCATGCTCACTCCTTAAAACCCTCCCACTAAGAACCTTGGTGTGGTGTATTAAAACCAGCTCCGTCTATCATAACTCTAACTCTCAGCATGTTTTGACTCCACAGAGTTGGACAAGATGTCTGATTCAGACTCTGATAGTGACTGTAGTCATGAGTGTTGTGACTTTGGACAACGGATGAAAGCTGTGAGTTAAAAAACAACATTCAATCAAAGATGATTTCACAAACATGTTTTCTGTCTGTCACTTATGAACTCTTCTTTCCCCCTCAGAAACTCATCGCTCAAAATATCAAAGCTACCACCTTCAATCCATCAGGTAAGAAACCTTTTGAAACTATTGATAAACCACGGTGGAGTCAACTAATGGGGTCAGATAGTTGAAGTCAGAACTACAAATATTTATTCCTAAAGGTTGGAGTTGAAAAGGCTTTTATTAATTGGAACGTCATTTTAAGCTGACTTTAAAAAGCAGCGCCCAATAATGAATAATAATTCTCTTTATTTAAACCTATGAATCATTGAGAGCAAAGCCCTCATTTACAATGACGTCCAGCATATAAAAGAAACATTAAAATGCAATACAAGCAAATGAAAGATAACACCTTAAAAGAATGATGATCAATTTAAAACAGACAACAATTCAAAAGTCATGTTAAATTCATTGACAAGTAATGTTAACACAGTCAGTTTAAACTGGTACAATCAGAGGTTAACAAGTTTAAAACTAATGATTTCAAATGATTAAAAGAAACAAATGCATTCATTTTAAAGAGCTTTGCAGTGAGTTCCATGCAGATGGTGCAAAAAAAGCGAAAAGCAGATCTTCCCAGCTCTGAATGAACTCTGGGAACATGGAGAGTGAGCCCATTAGTAGATCTGGTGTGTTGTGCTTCAGAGGACCAAACTACCATCGAAGATAAATATGAGGGTAGCATCCCAATAAGAACTTTATAAATAAAGAGGTATGAGTGCAAATCACGCCTTTCAGTGCTAAATAAGGTTGAACATAAAAGCACTAAAGCCTAAAGGACGGACTTCATAGAGAGAGACATTTTAGATGAAAGCACACTTTATGCTCCATAAATCTACAAAATGTAGTTAAGTAACCACTATTTTAGGAAAATGTGAGTTTTTGATTAGCTACAGTTAAATAAATAAATAAAGAGCCATCTTTTTCTTTAATGTCTTTTCACCACATTAACCCCTGAAAATCAAATCAGTTACACAATTAAAGTAATTACCGTCTGACACAGCAAAGCCAAATTATCACACCATCCCAACAAATGTTATCTCTCTTTCCAAACAGAGCAGGTCTAGACCGTTCTCTATGTTCTATTATTAACAAAGACCCAACATCAAGACCGGATCAGATCCAGTCCCATCTTCCAGACAGGACTCAGTCTGATCTCATCTTAATCCACCATGAGCAGAGCACTTTGCAGCATTTAGCAAGTTACAGTGGCAAGGACAAACTTCCTTTAACAGGCAGAAACCTCCAGCAGGACCAGACTCATGTTAGACACACATCTGCTGAGACCGTGTTGGAGAGAGGGAGAGAGGGATAGAGGGAGATGAAGAGAGAGAGAGAGATGATAGAGGTGTGAATGATAGTAGTAGTTTATGGTCGGTCTGGGTGCCGTTTGCCTCGCGGTTTGAAGCGTGCCCAACATACAGAGGATGCAGTCCTTGTTGCAGAGGTGCTGACTCGACACCTAGCCTCGACCATTTGCTGCATGTCTTCCTCCGCTCTCTGCTCCCCCCGTTTCCTGTCCCTCTCCAGCTGTTCTATCAATAAAGGCAAAACATGCCCCAAAATAAATAAACAAATTGACTTGTTAAACTCTGCCAACACTTCTAGGGGACAGTATTGATTTAACTCTGATTTAAATCATGAAAACAGAAGAAGAGAGGCGTAGTAATGGGCCGTGAGTAGAAGGTCTCTTCTGATGAAACGAGGCTGTAAATGATGTTTGCTCTCTCAGCTGGATGAAAAATGTGTGTCTCCTTTTTTTACATTTCAGATGAGATTATTGATGAATGGAGCACGATACCATGGGATATCAAAGTGTTGGCTACACAGAGGATGAAACTGTGTGCCTTCTGGCTGCCAACCGTGCTGCAGCGGGACAGCTCCAGCCAGATGACCCTGTGGGCGCTGGAAATAGGTCTGATCAACTCAAAGTAAGTCCTACTTTGATTCTTATCTGGAGTATTTTTTTTTTTTACAGTATTTGTAATACTCAGTGTTCAGTGGCTCAGCTGTGTTCTGCTTGGTCTTACAGCGAAGATATTAGCATGAAGCAGCTGCACCGGATAGAAACAGTGGAAGCCGTCCTCAGAGCCTTGGAGAAAGGAACTGTAAGTCTACTCGGTTGTACTTCTGCCTGTCTGACTCTCTGACCTTAAAGTCCCAGCAGCTGTTTCATTAAGAACTTTGTTTCATGAAACATGACTATTTAACCACGAGGCTCTCAGTGTATTTTCTTGTTCACTCTTTCTCTTCAATTTTTTTTTAAATGTGAGTAACTCGTCAGATTCACAACGTTTAAGTTATGAAATACTTACAGTGAGCAAATCAACAGCCAGCAACAGGAACTCACTGTGCCTCTCACTCAGTCAGTTTGTAATTTTGTTGGCATACATGATGATGAAATGGAATCAATAAAATATTGGGTTTGGCTCCGATGGGCTTCTTTTGCACTCGTTGAAACTAAAATGATTCCAGTGCTTGAGAATCTTCATATTTACTTACACAGCTACAGACACACTGTGTGAACAAAGCTGCTGACACAGTGCTTTAACCATCCACTGGTATCAGTGATTTAAGATGAAGTTATCCTGGATGTGAATTAGTGCCAGGTGTATAAGTGAAGGGGTTACATCAAAAACAAAAGGAACAAAAGGCGTTTTTCGGGGGGCAGGGCCTGCAATGCTGAGCGTGTCTGATTGGTAGATTAACCTCAGTGTTTTTATTCCTCCCTCCGTCCACAATAACATCACACACATCTGTGATTCACTTGATTTCTCTTTCTTTCATTAGTTTTGATTTGTTCTATCTTTTTTGTATGTGTGTGTACTTTTCAAAAGAAGAAGCTGTGATTCTCTTGATTTAGCAGCTTGTAACAGTAGTCTTCTCTCAGCCCATCGTAAATGCGTCTCTCCCGGTGTTACGGTTTTAAAAGTGACCCTGTAAACTGGAGACCTTCAGCTGAACGTGTCAGTGTTTGTGGAGTTTACACAGCTGTTGAAACACAGAGGGAGTTCCTGGGAATGCAAACTAGTTTAGTTTTTATTAAGATTTCAAAATATCCTCATCAGATATTTAATGATCGTCTAAAGACGTTTATGAGGGATGCATCCGGCTGAAAGTCTCCAGTTAACAGGGTCACTGTTTAAACCAAAACACCGGCCGATCTCTGTCACGGCTTTTTGAGTTCAAAAGGATTTTGACAACAATGGGGGCACAGGAACTTTTTAGTTCTGGGGAAAGTAGTTCTGGGGACTTAAAGACCCCGGAACTCTTGGTCGAAATGCACCTTAAGGGGACTTCACAGAAAAACATCTGAAAATGATGCAGAAAGACATGAATGTGTAGATTTTCTTAGTGTTGGGAGGCTGTAGTTCATCCAACATGATGAAACCAACTTTGTTATTTACCTCACAGGTGTAGATCAGGATGCAGATGTTGTTACACTGAAACATAATCTGTGTCAAAATCTTGTGGAGTTAAATGTTGGTTTATATCAGGCTCTGCTCTGCGCTCAGTCGGCCTGAGTTTTTCTCAAGTTTGGTCCTTTGCCAATGAAATACTTGAATAGTTAATTGAAAGTAGTCAAGAGTAAAGGTGTGTTGACCTGAATCAACCAGGATTTGAAGACTTAAAGAAACACGTTATACAGAACGTTTTAAGAGAGCAGCTGGAGAGTGTCAGGACCTTTTCTCCTCATGCAAAACGACCCCTGATTTATCTAAGGAGTTACTCATGACGGGGAAACAGCCAAAACTATCCCTTTTCAAAGTAACAGATGCTGCGTAAGATTTATGTGCATCAGAACACTGATGTTGGCTTATCAGACAACTTTGTGTGTTCATATATTTTAGAGAGGCAGCAAAGTTTCTCAAGAAATTAACCTAAATATCTAAAATCCTGAGGAAGAATGTAGATATGAAAAAGTGACTTTATCATATAAAACTGCTGATTTCAAGATTTAATTTAATAGTTGGAAAATGATCTGCTCTGTTGCTCTTTGTAGCTTTAGTTTTGAACTCTGCAGCAGTCCAGAGAGGATTTTTTCCTTTCACGTTTATGTGGCTGACATTTTGCTCATCACAAAGTTAAGATAACTTTAACACTGTTTAGTCAATCCCTGAAGTAGAGCTGGGCGATATGAAAATTTTTATCATGATAAAATCTTTTTCTATATCAGTCGATATCGATAATTTTCATGATAAATATCAAATCATTCTTTGGTATCATTTTAAAGGCAGTTTTTTCTTCTCCTGAGTGAAAGTTGAAGACATGTACGTGAAGATGTAATTACAGGTTTAAATATATCAACCTTTATCATACATTTGTTATATCTATACTGAGAAAAATAACATCACAATAATTATCATTATCGTTTTATCACCCAACCCTACCCTGAAGCTTTTTTTAAAGACAGTAAAGTTTAAACATTGACCTGACTTGTTCTTTTCACTTCATGTAAAGTCAGGTCATCTTTATTTATTTAGATCTAAAGAGGAGAGTGAGTTTGTACCTTTTTTGTTTTTGACCCATGCTACATGTTTCTTTCCTGTTCCAGCTGAAAGCGGACCAAACAAAGCAAGTTTTCTGGATAAGCAACATGTTTAACTTGGTAAGTCTGAGTACAGAGAATATCAAAGTTTCAAAGAGTAGCAGCAGTGATAATTAGTCAGACATTTTATATGTAAAGCATGTTGTGACACATGATGCCGCTCAGTGTGATGCTAAATGAAATAACTTCAGAGCAAGATCAAGTATTTTCCAGAGTTTTTGTTTGTGTCATAAACATGTAAGTGCTTGGTGACAGTGATTTGCTGATTTGCAGTGCAAATGAATAATCCATTCACATGTTACAATCTGTAAAGACACCAAATATGTGCAAAAGATATGTAATAACTTTATTTCTTGTATATAACCTCTGGCCCATTCAGAGGGACTTTGACACTTTAGGAATGACTGGTCTTTGTAGATGTTGAATCCTTTTTCATTTGACACCCTTACTTGACGTGTGTCGTTGTCCCTTCAGCGCTCCCCGGAGGCGTATGAGGATGCAGTACGTTGGTTGGAGCGATCAGGAGAACACTCAGCTCGACAGCAAATAGAGGACTTTGGTCATTTTGAAACCGGCTACACAGCCCTGCTGGTTCTCTTCACAGAGTGTAAGCTGTATAAATCAGTCATTTCACAGAACAGACATGAACAGTGTTTGAGCTGCAGTCTGTCTAACGTATACTGTATGTTGATGGTTAACTCATACCCGCTCCTCTTTTCTGCTTTCAAACAGTTGCAAGGTATATTCACAAGATGAGTTCCAACTTACAGAGGACAATGAATACACTGCTGGTTCAACCATCTGCACTTCATAAAGAGGTGAGACACAGCTGTATGAACAAATCAATCAATCAATCACTGATAGTAGTAGTTTATGGTCGGTCGGGGTGCCGTTTGCCTCGCGGTTTTAAGCGTGCCCAACATACAGAGGATGCAGTCCTTGTTGCAGAGGTGCTGACTCTACACCCAGCCTTGACCATTTGCTGCATGTCTTCCTCCGCTCTCTGCTCCCCCCCTTTCCTGTCCCTCTCCAGCTGTTCTATCAAAAAAGGCAAAACATGCCCCAAAATAAATAAATAAACAAATTGGCTCGTTAAACTCTGCCAACACTTCTAGGGGACAGTATTGATTTAACTCTGAGAGGCGTAGTAATGGGCCCTGAGTAGAGGGTCTCTTCTGGTGAAACTGAGACTATAAATGATGTTTGCTCTCTCAGCTGGATGAAATTGCTGCATGTCTTCCCCCGTTCCCTGTCTCTCTTCAGCTGTCCTATCAATAAAGGCAGTCAGTTCCCCCGGCAGTCTAAGCCTATGGCAGCATAACTAAGATCTGGTCCAAGCCTGAGCTTCTTCTTTGATTGATCTAGATGTACATTAAAACAGCCAGCTTCCTGATGTGTTTTTTTTGTTGTTAAACGCAGACATCTCTGAATGATCCTGAACAATGATCTGAGCAGACTCAGTTACTGTACATAGTTTAGAAATGAAGAATAACTGTAGTTATGAGATCTGCTATTCACTGTGGATTAACTATGGCATGAACACAGCTACTCTTCCTAGGGCCCACAAAATCCTTTTTAATAAAATGGAACACACATCAACGTGGTAAATAAAGGACACTGCTGATATGTAGTTTGATATCCGGGATAAGGCTCGCAGAGTCAGTGACATCTTTTAGACCTCTTCTTAAAACCCATTTTTACTGACTTTCTTTTATGTGACTTCATCCTTCTGACCGCTTTTACTTCTATTATATTATTATTATTAGTTTTTGTCCAACTAATTAATTCGTTTAAATTTTATTTGATTATTTATTGTTTTAATTAATTCTTTTTTTTCATTTATTATTTTAATGTTCCAAATTTATCCTTTTCACTTTTTCTAATTTTCCCAATGCCTCATTCTGAAAACCTCTTTTATTGTCCCTTAAATGCTTTTATTTATGTATCCATTTTGATTCATTTATCCTTGAAAAACCACTTCAGTCTGTTTAATGTACGTGTATTCTCTTTAACCTCATGTTGTATTCTGTTTTGTTTAAATTCCTCCTCCCTCCCTGTCAAAAGATTAGCTTGTTATTCCAACCATGCTTTGTTTGTCAAAGCACTTTGTAAACATTTGTTCTTAAAGGTGCTATATGAATAAAGTTATTATTATTATTATTAGTGGCTATCGAGGAGATTTGGCCTCCGCCCTCGTGTCTATTGTTAGAACAAGAGGAGGAGGAAGACAAACAATGATACAGTCCTCAGCTACATCCTTTTGAAAATATCATCAAAGTTCAGGGGAGACTTTCAACTGAAATATGTTTGTCTAAAAAGCTAAAGATGAGGAGCCAGCTTGGTCACATTTTCTGGGCTTAGAATAAATTGGTTTGAATAGAGCTGATCTTTTCTAAATGAAGTGCCTCGTACCTCTTTGAATTGAAAACTAACTTTGGGGTGGTTACTTGGGATGTGCAAGTTCAGTCAGAAAAACAAAGTACTTCTGTCACCCTTGGTAGTTTGCACTCATCTGCTCCCTCTCTGCTCACTGTAGCATCCTCCTTCCTGTTTCTCTTCTCTTTATGTATCAGTGCTGTTGACTGACTTTCATTTGTACGTTTCAGAGAGTCACTCTGTAGTCCTGGTATGACTGTGACTCTCTTTCTGTGGGAAACATACTGACCGCAGTTTAATTTGTTTGGAACAAACTGGATTACATTTTTTACTCCATGTTTAGTTGATCAATCAAATACTGAGCAAAAAGTGGCAGAAATGATCTCTTCCTGCCCATCAATGCTCGTCTGGTTCCTGAGAAAATGTTGTTTTCTGTTCCTCATTCAGAAATCTGACGAAATGAAGAAGAAAGGAAATGAGAAATTTCAGAGCCAACTGTATGACGAAGCTATAAAGTTTTATTCCAAAGCCATCAAATATAAGTAAGTAGACGTTAAATAATTCTTAGTTTGCTCCTTTTTGTCTTTAAATGAAGCTTTGAAAATGTTTTACTATTCAACTTTTATCGAAGTCTACAAAATCACATAAATCATCAAAATATTTGGACAGATTTTACAGAATCAAGTGTCCTTCTGGGTTATTATGTGTTTGGTGTAAATATTAAATCTCTACATTAATGCATTTCTTAACTGAAGCTCTGTTGTTCTCCATCCAGCCCTGAAAACCACATCATATATGGAAACAGGGCGCTGTGCTTTATCCGCTCTAAGAAATACATGTAAGTACTTTTCATCTCTTCATTTCTTTTTGTGCACAATCCTCTTTTAATGTAGCTCCTGTATACAGAAAAAAACAAGTAAACACAAACATTAATGAGAAGAACATGGTCTGTCACAGTACAGCCGGGCGATATTGAAAATGATGTTATCACAATAAAATATTTCGTATCATTCCATATCGATAATTATCACGATAAATATAACGTTTTTTCATTTAAATTTAAAGTCAGAGTTTTGCTCCTTTTAGTTTGTAGATTCTTATTTTTCTCAGGTTGAGTTTATTTTGCAATTTGATTTAAATTTACAACAAAGATATGTCAGATTGTATTCTGTGTGTTAGTTTATAGAGTATTGTTTTGAGTTGTGCTCTCCCCTTTAAGGTTACTAAGGGTTACAGGCAGAGTGATGTTGTTTCCCACAGTGCAGTGAATGCATCACGGTTATTCAGTGTTCAGTTGTCCTACGGTCGTGGTGGACATTAAACGTGTTCACAGCAGAAGTTGTCTCTGTGCTCTTCCTTTCCCCACATCCTGAAAGTAGATTTAATGAAGTGGATGAAGTTAATAGTTACAGCTGAGTCGACTCAGTGTCAGACTAACGACTCCGCTTTGAGCCGCTAGGTTTTCAGTTTTCTTCAGTGTCGCTGTCGCTCGTCTCAGCTGTGTTTACATTCAGCTACGAATGTCTTTAAGCCCCGCCTACCTCTCATACTGCAACATGATTGGTTGTTCAATGCCGTCTTCTTCTTCTGTCAAATGTTGGGTGGCAACTAGCGTTTAAGGCTCATTAACGCCCCCCTCCATTTCAAGTGGCCGGGGGGTGTAATTACAGGTTTATTTCTATTGAATTTTTATCGAAAGTGTTGTATATTTATATCGAGAAAAATTATGTTGCGATAATTATCGTTATCGATAATTATCGCCCAGCACTATTTACAACAGCTCAGATTTCATCAAATGTTACTGTTCTTTGTCTTTTTGGATTTAGCTCCCCTCCTCTTCCTCCTCGACCACCTCTTCCACTCTTCCTCTGCCTCTTAGATTATTTCTGTCCATTGTACAACCTTCAACAACCAGTGCTCTCTGAACTGGCTTATACTGGTTTCCTCACATCATTAGCCACAAGTGTGATCAGTTCTGAGTGGTTGTGTTTAAGCTGTGACTCCTGTGCTTCAAATGTGTTGAACTTCTGCTACCTGTGCTTACCTTTTATGCAGCACAAGTGCATCACAGTGCAACATGTGTTTTAGTGAGTGAGAATGTGTTTGAAGTTGTGTCTAACAGGTAAGATGTGCCAAAAGAGTGACTGATTCAATACATGAGATCAGGCCGCTTAGGACTTTGGTTCAGACAACAGGGTTTAGTGTTTCAGCTATCAAGAAATACTGTAATAGTAATTCACATTATATGATGTCTCCCATGCAGAAAGGAATGTTGTGCAGTTGCAGGAAGTTTGACTGTGAAATGTAATTATTGTGTTCATTTCAAGTTTAATGTTTCACCTCTTGGTTCATTCTACAGAAAAGCTATGGGTGATGGGAAACGTGCTTGCCTGGTTCAACCTCTCTGGGCAAAGGTACTTTTCTTATTATTATCCAGTGTCATGTGAATGTTTATCAGCAAGGTTCAGAGTTCAACTTTTGAGTGACTGACCTGGAGAAAAAGATTGACCTGCAGTCTGAACTGATTGATTTTGACGCAACACACCTACATTTTATATTTGCAGACTACATTCAAGTGTAAAATCCAGGGTCACACATTGAGACTCTCTACTGTGGTGATCCAGTGATGATTTGTTCATCTATATGAACTAATATCCACATGCTAGTGCAGCTAATATCTGTCCTAGGTCTGCAAACCTGCATTTTGATGTCCCTACTAGAATTAATCACAAAGGATCAATGAGACCTGTGTTCAGAAAA
Organism: Notolabrus celidotus; assembly: GCF_009762535.1. Classification (NCBI taxonomy): domain Eukaryota; kingdom Metazoa; phylum Chordata; class Actinopteri; order Labriformes; family Labridae; genus Notolabrus; species Notolabrus celidotus. Next base: position 38,393,030 of record NC_048276.1, on the reverse strand, counting down.
CAAACCTGACACAGTTTGCATTATTACTTTTTCCAAATCTGCATCATGAACTGCATCAACAGTTTATTTTTTACCCTCACACCAGTGTTAACTTCGTTAACGAAATTATGACGATAAATGTTCGTCAACGACTCGTTTTTTCATGACGAAAATGAGACTATGACGAGCTAAACTGCATCACTGATAATAAAACCTCTGACAAACATATGTTTTGATTTTGTTAACGAGACAAAAACTTTAGTGGCCGACCGTCAGACATTAAGAATCCATGTTTCCCCCGCTGTGCGTCTTTAAAGATAAAGTGATGACTTCCTGTGACAGGCTGAGTTATTATCTGAGGGGCTCAGTGTTAGCTTGGTCTCTACCTGCAGCAGGTATGCTTTATGAACCAAATTCAAATTCAAATTCAAATTCAAATTGCTTTATTGGCATAAAAGTTCAAACAATATTGCCAAAGCATAAACAAAATCACGTCAACAATATATACAATCACAATAAATCAACAAGAATTAATATCAAAGCTTAACCAGCTCTCCTTACCTCCATGCATCTGTGTCTTTTCCCCTGGTGTGCGTTAGTGACAAAGACACAACCAGGGACGTCTGTTTAATATTTGATGTTTGACGTTTTTGCCGCCATTAACATAAAAAGCTCTGCGTCTACAGCTTGATTTATTCCAGTGTGGTGATACATCAGACACATTTAGTAAGTTTGGATCAACTCCTTGTTGAAAGATGCAGATGCATTTCAGAGTGCCGTGAACTGACTGTCTGTCCAGTGCGCCTGTCACTGCAGGTGCATTCAAGGACCGTCGTAAATGTGCAATACAGTCCTTTTCATAGGATTTTTCTGTGAATCAAGAGAATCAAAATACAGTCACAGTGGTCACATCAAGAATGTTTTCTTTAGATTTTTTTGTGGGGACAGGCTGAATTATTTAACTTTAAGATAATACAACAGAGTGAAATGATGATTTTAACACTTAGTATAACCCTGTTACAGATATCTGATCGACTACATGAATTATTTAAAGACTGAAGATGTTTTGGCAAACATCAAAGACTAAAATGTTTTGAGTTTTCATCGACTAAAACTAGACTAAAACTATAAAGGGCTGAAAAGACTAAAATGTGTCTAAACTAACAGGCATTTTCATCTAAAGACTAAGACTAAGACTAAATCTAAAATAGCCGCCAAAATGAACACTGTTTCACACCACTGGAGTAATCCACAGTGAAGCCTCTGTGAAGTTCACTGCTTACAATAAAAGTGAGACTTACCAGACACAGATGAACAGGCTCCACTCTTTGGGGATGTAACAAACCCAGGCAAGAATGTTTCATTTAGCAGAGATGTCTGGAGTCAGAAATATCTATTTTCTTTTTATCTCTAATACAAGGTCCCTCCTCGAGTCGCTGTCATAACTGAAGGAGAGAGATTAAAATCCTCTTACTGAACCTGAGGAGTCATTTGAATGAGTGTTTTTTGGGTCTCATTATGAACTATACAGCCTGCAGGTGATTCCTCTTCATGTTGCGACTGAAAACTTAACTTTTACGTCATCAGGTTTGAGTCTGTAGTTGATTTTCAGTTTGTTTGCAGGGTCATTACCGCTACTGTGAAGCTTTGTTCCTGTTGGGAGAGCTCAAAATGGCGATTGAAGCAAATGGTTTAGGCCGGCATTGGTGCAAGGACGACCAAGAGGGACTCAGAGATCTGGAACAACAGCGCCTGAAGTTTGTGACTGAACTTCAACAAGGTATGAACTAGGGATGTCAACAATGAATCGAGTAATTGATTGTTAAGAACTTACTCAAACTGGTCAGCTATCAGGGAGGTGTTTTAAGTTTAAAGCACGTTTCGATGTGAATCAGCTGACTGAAGGTGTTGCTCACAGCGGACCTGGTTGTGCTCCTGGCTGACACCTGACCACGTTCACATGCTTATTTTTCTCAATAAGAACGAGTAGACAGAAAACTGGACACTGAGTCTGAAATATGCAGACATTGAATGGAAGCTGGTTATGCTAAAGGGGGCGGGGCTAACTTCCTACTACAACCCATATCAGGATTCAAGTGATAGACAAAGTTTTCACAACTCAGCAGATAATCCTCCTCCCTCTCTGTCCTCACAGTGAGCTCCTGTTTATTCCTGATCCTATAAAAACAGGTAGAGTCACAGAGTTCAGGGAAGCTGCACAGAGATAGAATCAAAGTGTCCCACTTACAGTTGTGCTCATAAGTTTACATACCCGGCAGAATGTAAGATTTCTTGGGTAGTTTCAGTTGTCATTATGATATAAAAAGAGTAAACACAGTTGTTTGACAGTAAATGGCTTCATCCAACCACTAACCATGAGTGAAACAAAAGTTTTTCTCTTATCATTCATATTCTCTGAAAAATGGCCAAAAAAATCACAAATTCAGCCAGGGTATGTAAACTTATGAGCACAACTGTATTTCAGATGAATGAATCTCCACTGTTCCATATGTCACACCTCACGTCACCGGGTGATCTGCACACTGATTGGCTCTCGTGGCGCGATGGATTCGCTGGAGTTCAGATATTTCAACTCTCGTGAATCATGCCATTCACGCCGCCAGACCACTACTCGCGTCTATACGCGTCTCTATATTGACTTTACAGGCAATTAATTCACGCAAATGATTTTATTCACGCTTGGTGTGAACGTCCCATTACTGTATGAAGTGTGAGCGGATAAATGTGGAGCAGCTGTTGATCTTACTGCAGTTATTTTAAACAAGAACAGAGAGGAGAGGGAATACACGGTTGCTGAATCAGTGTATGCAGACGATGGGGGACTGCTGGGATGCAGGAAGTGCTGCCACCAAGCGGACCAGTCACACGGCTTGCAGTCTGCGTTGTTTGGATGCGTAGTTATGCTTTTGTGGAGGTGTATGTCAGGCTACGTGTGTAGGTATATTACGACGTAGATTGGACACAGGAGTATAAACCAGGCCAAAGCAGTCTCAGTACTGCAGCGTGTCCAGATAATAGAGGAACATGAGTCTACAAGGTTACATTTATACAGTTTGACCTTTTAGAGATTGCTTTGACTGTAAATAAAAACTTTGGTGGAAGTCACTCTTCATGCTTATGACTGAATCTTGTTTGTTTTTTTCTTTCAGTTGAACAGCTTAAGAAAAATCTGAGCAAAAAGTAAGTGTGTGCAGTGCAGTGTGTGCCGCCTCTAACACACAGTCAAACATGATGTTGATACATTTTAACCCTGGACTTTTTTATTTTTATTATTATTATTATTATTATTATTATTATTATTATTATTAAAATCATTGCATTAACATTTATTTATGTATTTATTGTATTCATCTGATCTTGTTAACTCTACATTATCCTTTAACTTTTCTTTCCACTCTCACTTATTTTATTAATTTTACTGCATTGATTTTATTTTATTTTAAAGTATTTTATTTCAAATCATGCCTTTTTTATAATTTTACCATTGCTGCTGTTTTCTTTCTCTGTTGTTTTGTCAAGCACTTTGAGCTGCATGTTTACATGTATGAAAGGTGCTATATATATTGAGCTGAGTTAAACTGTATACATGACCGGTTGGTATTTTTCTGCAGACCTAACAACACTCACAAAGCACAAGCTGCAGAGTCCAAACCACAGTCATTCAAAGTTGGTGCAGTTATGCGTATACCTCCACAGAACATGGTGAGTGTTTATGTTTTATTAAACTCCGTTCAGATGAAGAGTTTGAAAGGCTCATGTTCACACTGATGTTAAACATTATTCTCTAAAATTCAGTTCATCAGAAGAAGGTAAATCCTCAGCTCTGATCTCAGACGGTAAAGAGACAGATAGAATCCTAAAATATTCCATAGTTGTATTTGTTCAGTTTATGACAGGAGATATTCAGCAATCAAAGCCCAGTCAGTTTGGGAATTTAACTCAGGATTACTTTTTGTAACCAACAAATTCTTTAGTTTTAATTGAATCTTTTTCACTTTTCACTATTTTATCCCTGTCTGGTTATCTTTTGTACCCAAATATAACATTTATAATAATACATTTTATTTATAAAGTGCTTTTCTGAGTACTCAGACACTGCACAGAGGATAAAAACATCATATAAAACAACAGAGTAATACAAACATCATGTTTGGTAATGTCCTCTGCACACTGCACTGAAGGGAGTAATCCATGTGCACGCTCTCAGTCCCCTTTAAGTGTCTTGGAAGGTGGTCATCACAGAGTATGTTTTGATATTCATACCTCATCATGCTGGGAGGATAAACTTGATTAAACTCTTCATAAAGCATATGATCATAACCTTCTGTACACTTGTCAAAGTAGGAGCTGTGGTTACACACATTGTCATGCGTCCGTCATCAGTGGAGAAGTGTTCTCCTGATGTTTATGAGCATTCAGGTCTGACTGTTTTCTCTGTGCCACTGTCAGTCAGTAAACGTAACGTGTGGCGTTTGGGTGACACCCAAAAAAATCTGCTGCTTCACGGCCCGGTCATGAGAGAATGTTGGTATGTAAAAGTGAAGACAATGAATATAAGACTAGTCCACTTTTTCACATGCAGTTTAAAGGGAAAAACCCTCAGCTTAAATTATGAACAATATGCTTATTTATGATTTGAATTTTAACCGCCTGACATTCTGGCCGATGATATCTCTATATGCAGGACTGCTGCATGTGAAACTGGCTAATAGTCGTCAGTAAATACCGGCTACCGTAAACCCTGCAGTGATGGAATTGGTGGAGATGTAAAGTTTGATGTTGTCAGTGTAGCAGTGGAAGTGGAGACCGCGACGACAATGATGATAAGTTTGTCACACCTTCAACAGAACACACCTGGTGTAGAATTTCAATAACATTCAGTGGCAGCAGTCTTGTCAGTGTGAACATCGAGCCTCCAGACTAACAGTGACGTATGAAAAGCTTCTGTACATCTTTTATAAACTGAGTTTGTTTGGATGTTTGTTTTGGTTCACTTTTGATGTTTTAATACATTACCTTTTGTGTTGTGACAGACCAAAGAGGTTAAATCCAATAAACAACCGGAGGTTCAGAACAAGAAACAAGCAGAGGTTAAAAACAACAAACAACCAGAAGTTAAAAACAACAAACAACCTGAGGTTACAGCCAACAAACAACCTGAGGTTACAGCAAACAAACAAGCAGACGTTAAAAACATCAAGCAAGCAGGTGAGTTTGTGTTTCTTTGTTTTGTTTTGAGCTGGTTCATACAGTGTACCTCTCCATCTTTGTTGTGAGCTGACTCGTCGGCTTAAAGGAGAGCTGTGGGTTTTGTTTCATGTTGAGTTGCTAACCTTGAGACCTAACACAGATGGAGTCCTGAGGAAATGCTGCATTCAAATTCATGCTAGTTTTCCGTGACTACCAACCTTAACTGTAATATTTCCAAATAATAATGAAGACAAGATGTCCTGGCCCACCCATTATATTTTACAAACTTAAAGGGTATTAGTCTGGTAGAGTGTCTGCTAATAGCTCACAAACGTCCTTTTGGAAATGATTGCTTTTTATCTGTATTTAATCAAAACGAAGAACAACTATATAACAATATTTTTGCTGCTTTGATAATTTTCTTTCAAAAAGATGATGATTGATAAATATTTAGTCAGCTTGAGTCTTAGGGATTGTCTCATTACATGATTCCATAGAGGGACTAGGCTGTTAGTAGTTGGATGAAGAGGTGTTAGATTGATGATGATGATTTTCTCACACACCCTGTGCGTTGCTCCTGTGCTCTGCCTGTAAATGGACTTGTACTTATATAGCACTTTTCTATAGGCATGCTCCGATCAGGTTTTATGCTACCGATTCCTATACCGATCAGCCATGAGTGCCGATCACTGCCGATCACCGATACCGATCACATGGACTTTCTGTACATTTTTCAATTTAGTTATGGTGAGTGCTACATGATCTGGGAAAAAAGGAACCATAAAATCACCTTAATTTAGAAAAAAAACGTCTTTTTACTAACTTCTTCAAGAGAAGTTGCAGGCACAATGCAACAACTATTCAGTCAAAAGGACAACTGAGAGACACTTAAATGTACCTGCTATCAGTAAGCCAATCTTTAACAGATTGGAAACATTAAGGCTCTCAACAGGCTAAATAGTGCAGAAAGTCTAATAAATAAAAGACAATATATCACAAGTTTGTCTTTCTGAATATGCCATGTTTGAAACTCGTGAAACTTACAGAGAATGAGATTCCTTCTTTAGTGAGACGTTCGATGTGAGAGTACAGTCTGGTGGAGCTCTGGCAGCGCTACGTCTGTGAATTATTTACGTCCCGGTGGCACGTAGCGGGGCTCCGAGTGAGAGAGCAGTCGGTGGAACCCGGTGTCTTCCACCACTGAGAAAGGCTCATCTAGCCCGATGAATTCAATTATTTTTCGGGTTATTTGCTTAGCCTTCTACAGGCGAGTGTTGCCACCGTGGGCTGTGTTAGCTGCCGTCTGACTGATGCTGCTCCGGCTGTCTTCTTTTCATTCACTGCCGTGAGCCTCAAAACCTCACCATACTCCACCAAGTGTTTGCTCTTTAAATGTCTTATTAAATTGGTTGTGTTGAAGCTTTTTTAACGTGCTTCCCCTGAGAGGTATTGTTTCGTCGCATGTGTTGCAGGATGCAAACTTTACATCATTCTTAGACTGTCTAAAAGTTCCACACGGCAGACAGGTTTGTTGTGGTTTGCCGCTGCTCGCCTGCGCAGTGTGAAGGAAAGGGGGAGGGGGCACATTACACACAGGTCCTCTTCAGGCTGCAAAGTATGAGCTACAGGTGATGTTTTTTTGTGATCGGCAATGAAAGGCATTGATCGTCAAACGCCGATCACATACTTTTTCACAGAAATCGGCCGATAGTGATCTGTGTCCGATCGATCGGAGCATCCCTACTTTTCTAGTCTTTCTGACCACTCAAAGCACTTTTACACTACTCGTCACATTCACCCATTCATACCCATTCACTCACTGATGGTAGAGGCTGCTACAGTAAGGGACCATCAGCGCTAGCTGATCTCATTCGTTCACGTTCACACTCCTCTGAACAACAGAGGGAGCAATACCAGGTTCAGTGTCTTGCTCAAGGACACTTAGGCGTTTGACTGCCGGAGCTGGGATCAAACCGCCAACCTTCTGATTGATAGACGACCGACTCTACCCACTGAGCCACAGCCTGTTGGCCCTTACTCATGTTTCCTCCTGTGTGGAACCGTGTTGCTCTACAAACATGTCTACTTAAATAAATTCTAACTAGGTACTAGGATGTAAATTTCAAGTATTCTTCGTGATTGATCTTTGGAAATGTTTACGATCAATTGTCCATTAATCATTGAACATTTTTAAAATTATTTCCATGCCAAAAACAATGCCAAATGTGTTTTTTACCTTAAATAAAGTTTTCCTTCATGACACAATGTATACAACTGACAGTATTGAATATCTACCGATCGTATTGAGGTGTTCAAAATGTTAAACAAGCTGAATATCAACGTGCGGAGCAGACTCATAATCTCTGCAGACACACAGTCATAAAAGTGAAGGCTCAGACTTCACAGTTTTCTGTCTACTCAATTTTATTGAGAGAAATAAGCATGTGAACGTGTTAAGGTGTCAGCCGGGAGGATAACCAGGTTACAATTAGTCCGGTGGTAGAGAAAAAAAGCGCCCGTGGAGACCTGTCACTCAGCTGCAGCCCCCAGCTGAGCGTCTCCGCTGTGAGCAACACCTTCAGTCAGCTGATTCACATGAAACATGCTTTAAACTTCAAACACCTCCCTGATAGCTGAGCCAAATATGAGACCACATGATGTTTGTTCCACGTGATAGAAAACCCAAACAAAACAATATGTTCCAGTAAGTTCTTAACAATCAATGAATCCATACTCCATTCATTGATGACATCCCTAATTGTAACACAATGAGATAATGATTGTATTACAGACGTGGGATCCTGTGACACATGCCGTACACACGATCTGAGTGAGGGATTACACACTGTGTTTTTCCATTACTTCCTGCTGAGAATGAAAGGTTGAAGGCCGAACCTCTCATCGCTTTACTGTGATAACATTGAACAGCTTTGGGAACAGACAGTTGGACGTTTTCACACAAGAGGCAGGAAAGATAATGCAGACACTCCATGCACTGAAGCCTAAGACACATAACTCATACATTTCCTGATCGTAACATATTTGGATCAGAAAAATAGTTTTCATCCCTGCTTGATTTTTTTTAACAGAGAAAAATTCCTGCAAAATGTCAACGGCGTCAAAATGTTACCATCCGCTTTTGCAAACAGGCGTGTAGACGACAGAAATGTAAAAATCAAATGTGACTGTTTTTGTTTTTTCCCTGAGAGAAGATCTTTGATACAATAATGATAAGGAGACAGAAGACTTTGTCTTCACATGTATTACATGTCAGATCAGCCACATATGCAGCTAATGACTCACTCCTGATTATTAACCAATCAGGAGGAGAAGGAGGAGGAGGGCTGGAGTATGTTGTGAAGTGCTTTTTTTTTATTGTCTTTCTTCTTCTTTTTTAAAGATTAAGTTTGTCTGAAAAACCACAGTGTTGACTCATCTGTCACCATGACAATCAGTTCATATAGTGACATAAGATGATGTAAGAAAGCTGTATTTAATGTGGCTTTGAATTCTCATGTGCCACATCTTTATAAAAGTTTATTACCCGTCTTTCTTACTGATCTTCCTGTTATGTAAGAAGCTTGATTCTGATTGGTCTAAACCCCTTGACAGCGGTTATTAACTTTCACTAACATGAGCAACACCAGAGACAAACTGATCACACGTCATGTCAAATCAATCCACAGAAGAGTTCAGACACATTTAGGTTCTGCTTGTTGACATCATAGACTGTACGGTGAGGTAAAACCGTTAGCTTCAGTTAGCATCATATTGGTAAGCAATTTGGCTAACACGCTAGCTTCAGTTAGCATGCTAAAGCGGCAGGCTACGATGTTTACATATTGGATCCGTCCAGCGATGTAAGCCGTAGACTGTATATAAAATAGATGTTATCTTGCTCGGCTCAAAGTGAGGCTGCCACAAAAACAGCTCCCCCTGGTGGCTGGCTGCAGTATAGGTCAAAAACTCTGTCTCCCCATTCATTTGAATGGGTCTGAGGTCAAACTTTAAAAATAAATACACTTGGCACGAATGTTTATCACATCGGTATGCTGTGGAGATATGTAGTTTATTATTTGACTGTTTTGTGTTCAAGGCCTCTTTTTTTCTGAAGAGTTTCTTTTTCGTTATTAGAGGTTAAAACGCGGGGATTTACATCCGGGTTGACTTTGATTGACAGCTGCCGTAGAGAGAAACTCTGTGGGACCTCGGGACCTTAGACATGTATACGCAGACGCCGCATTGACCGGCTGAGTCGTAGGTCAACGTCGCCGCCATGTTGTGTAAAGATGCTTGCACACAGACATGTAGAAACACGCCTCCTGATTGTTGTTATATGACCACGCCGGTGTAAATTTGACTTCTTACCATTAGCCGAGCTTTCCAAATATACACAACAAATGTTTTGTGGAAGTCTCCACAGCCCGAAGTTACCTTTTAAAAACTGCTTCACTGCTTAAACAGTGATAAACACCGGGACACCTATTAAATGTTCTGTGACTCATCCTTCTAAAAGTCGTGTGATTTATTTCACATACAGCAGCTGTTTCATTAAAAAAGGTCAGTATAAATAAAATCATCGTAGATTTGAATCACTTTGGTGTGTTCAGTGTTAATTATAACAGTCCATTCATCCTGTATTTGAAAGAGTAAATCCCTTCACTTGTTCAATTGGTTAAAATGTCTCAAGCACTTCGTCCTCATGTGATTTAAAACATAATATATGGACATCTGACCCTAATATGCTGCAATTAAAAAAACGATATTCCTCAGCGTGGGCATTTGAAGGCCACAGAGCAGTCGTATGGAAAAGAGAGGAAACGGAAACTAAATGCACCACCAGGCTGAAAATATGAAATTAGAATGATGAAGTATTTGGAACAGGATGGATACAGGTGATCCAACTAGTCAACAAAGCTGTATGGAAGCAGACTAATGAGTGATCAGAATGCGTAAAGTGATCAAACAGTAATATGTTGGGCATCTACAGTGGGGCAACAAAGTATTTAGTCAGCCACTGATTTTGCAAGTTCTCCCACTTAGAAAGATGAGAGAGGTCTGTAATTTTCATCAGAGGTACACTTCAACTATGAGAGACAAAATGAGAAAAAGAATCCAGGAAATCACATTGTAGGATTTTTAAAGAATTGATTTGTAAATGATGGTGAAAAATAAGTATTTGGTCACCCACAAACAAGCAAGATTTCTGTCTCTCACAGACCTGTAACTTCTTCTTTAAGAAGCTCTTCTGTCCTCCACTCGTTACCTGTATTAATGGAACCTGTTTGAACTGGTTATCTGTATAAAGACACCTGTCCACAGCCTCAAACAGTCAGACTCCAAACTCAACCATGGCCAAGACCAAAGACCTGTCCAAGGACACCAGGAAGAAAATGGTGGACCTGCACCAGGCTGGGAAGAGTGAATCTACAATAGGCAAGCAGGTTGGAGTGAATAAATCAACTGCGGGAGCAATTGTAAGAAAATGGAAGACATCGATCTGGGGCCCCACGCAAGATCTCATCCCGTGGGGTCAAAATGATCATGAGAACGGTGGGCAACAATCCCAGAACTACACAGAGGGACCTGATGAATGACCTGCAGAGAGCTGGGACCAAAGTAACAAAGGCTACCATCAGTAACACACTACGCCGAGAGGGACTCAAATCCTGCAGCGCCAGGCGTGTCCCCCTGCTTAAGCCAGTACATGTCCAGGCCCGTCTGAAGTTTGCCAGAGAGCATATGGATGATCCAGAAGAGGATTGGGAGAATATCATGTGGTCAGATGAAACCAAAATAAAACTTCTGGGTAAAAACGCTGAGTTGCATCCCAAGAACACCATACCTACTGTGAAGCATGGGGGTGGAAACCTCATGCTTTGGGGCTGTTTTTCTGCAAAGAGGACAGGACGACAGATCAGTGTTAAGAGAAGAATGAACGGGGCCATGTATCGTGAGATTTTAAGCCAAAACCCCCTTCCATCAGTGAGAGCATTGAAGATGGAACGTGGTTCCGTAACAAGAATTTCAAGGTCCTGGAGTGGCCTAGCCAGTCTCCAGACCTCAACCCCATAGAAAATTTGTGGAGGGAGTTGAAAGTCCTTGTTGCCCAGCGACAGCCCCAAAACATCACGGCTCTAGAGGAGATCTGCATGGAGGAATGGGCCAAAATACCAGCTACAGTGTGTGCAAACCTGGTGAAGACTTACAGGAAACGTTTGACCTCTGTCATTGCCAACAAAGGTTATGTTACAAAGTATTGAGTTGAACTTTTGTTATTGACCTAATACTTATTTTTCACCATCATTTACAAATAAATTCTTTAAAAATCCTACAATGTGATTTCCTGGATTTGTTTTCCTCATTTTGTCTCTCATAGTTGAAGTGTACCTCAGAAAGATGAGAGGTCTGTAATTTTCATCAAAGTGGGAGAACTTGCAAAATCAGTCGCTGACTAAATACTTTTTTGCCCCACTGTAACAGTATAACAGTAACTACTGCATGTTTTATTTTTTCATGAAATTATATTTTATTCAATTTCTGTCATGTAGTTTATCTATCATTCCACTGCTAAAAAGCAGACTCACTGCCAGCTGTAATCTTTTATTCATTTGATAAACAGACTTCGTAACAAGCAGCAACCTCCGGTCTAAAGATATAAGTCCAATGCGGAAGTGCTAAAAACTGCAATTAATCGAAGATTTGCTTGAGGCTGGCTCTGGAAGTACAGGAAACCACATACACACCAATTCAAAGAAGACGATCTTGACACCAGAAATAAACATGTTTATAGGCACAGCTGAATTTACGTCAGCAATATGGCTCCCGCTTATGATTGGCTTCCAAACAGCTCTTCTTAAACAGACGGGTGACGTCACTGTTACTATGTTTATTATTTACACAGGATATGTTTGTATGGTTTTTTTTCTAAATAATTGTCGTTTTTAGTCCTTACATTAATTTTAATCCTTTATTGTAAAAACGGTTGATCCAAATGAGTGAAATGTAGTGAAACAATGATTTGTTTTCATACAACTCAGAGTTTTCACATCCACCTGTATTAGTTTACACGGCGGACCCGCCACGTTCAATATGGCGAACACGCTGACGTGTTCCCGGGGCAGCGGGAAAGCACAGTCAATGTGCCGTCTACGTATATACTTCTATGCCCGGGACGCTGCGCTGTAGGGCGGAGCTTGTTACCGTGGAATCACATATTCCCTACGGTGCAGACTCCGGCTGCAGAGAGAAGATGCATGCTTTCAGTTACAAGATATTCTGGCTTTACATCTGTACAGTAGTAAAAAGAGTAGCGACGGCGTCATTTTTAGTGTATGTAATTTTTATGACAGTCGTTGAATTTACTAAGGACTGCGAAGCAGGTGAGAGAAACTTTGAGGTTACCGGGCGCTACAAAGAAACTTAAGTGCGCATGCGCCAACCGTGCACGCAGTCTGTGAGAGGCGCTCCTCTTCGTTCATTCCTCTTTCGGATTTTTCTTCCTTCTTCATCAAACTTCGGCGGATTTTTCTCTGGCAGTTTGTTGAAGTTGTGACCTCTTTTGGCCTTCCGTTGGTGAGAGTTGTGGACTGTTTTTCACGATGAAATCACCAACTTTTACTCGCATTACTGTTGCCCAGCAACACCACTTTGCACCCGACCACAACGTCTCCATTGACGGCTTCCACACTGTCCGGGGAGACCGGGATGGCAGCGAGAGCGCTGTGGGCCTCCGACCATATTATCTGCACAGGGAGATCTCACATGTCATACTGGTAGCTGTTTACATCCCCCCTCTGACAACCCGACCACGGCGTCAAACGTTCTCAACGCTGCCATAGCCAGACTCCAGACAGACCACCAGAGTGCCCTCTTCCTGATCTCCAGACAGACCACCAGAGTACCCTCTTCCTGATCTCCGGGGACTTCAACCATGTATTCATTTTCTACATAGCTTGTTCTGTCTTCTGTATACTTTTATTATCGTTATTCTCATTGTATTGTATTTTAGTCTTATTGATTAATTTCTTCTATTAGTATTAGCTGATATTCTTAGTTATTGTGTATAGGAAGAGATGTAATGACTGAATTCCCCCCCGGGATAAATAAAATATTTCTGATTCTAATTCTGATTCTGAAACCATGAGCGGTGGTGATGATAGCAGCAGGGTTCAAAGGAGAGCTGAATGAGGACAGTTTCATGTTCAATCCATCACAACAGGCAGAGAAGAATCCATCACCATGGAACGATCACTGACGAGGAATCACTGGGACTATTTTTAAAAACTGTAAACATAAATTATTGATTAAAGATGATTTTATTGATTTAAATGATTTATAACATGTTTGTATCTGAAGTTAGTAGCTGGGTAATAAGTGGGATAATGTATGGTTAGCAGGTTGTTTTCAGAGGGGTCTCATCTCACCTTGAAGGTTTTTTTTCCCCACAACAACCTTCTAACCATCCATTATCCCTTACATTATTTTGCTTCATGGTATTTGTTACATGTTTGTGAATCAGAGACATATCCCCTTGAAAAGCCAATATCTCTTATCATCCCTGAGTTCTTCCATATATGGTAAAGAGTGTTGTGGTCATGTGGCCTCCATGGTATTTAAACAGAGGTCTGCTTTGTCTCTGTGCAGCCTCTAGGTTTCACTTTGGTTTCGCACCGCGCTGAACTGAGAGGAAACTTGTGGCCTGTTTAAGAGATTGATTTCAACTTAGAGGGAGCTAAGATCAAAGATTCTGTGATGACATTTAAAAACTTCATGTCTACTTTTCTTTCTTCAGGGAAAAATGAAAAGACCACCCAGGCAGAGAGCACTGCCAAAGCCTCGAAGCCAGCGAAAAGGTGAGTGGAGCCTGTCATACTTACTTTTCTTCTCATGATTCACATCCTCTGAGGTACTTTGCATCCTGCTGACTGTGTCCACCTTGAATTATTTCTGCTTTAGTGATTAAACAGCTGGCATCGCTACATAAAGGAGCTGCCTTTACCCTCCTGTGTACTAAATACTGACACCAGAATAGGACCTGTCTGAGTTTAGGACTAACTGTTTCATATCTGTGTTTTCAGTCAGCCAACTTCAAAGAGTGAGAAAGGAGAGTCCAGCACGGCAGTGAAGAAGAAATCCAAGAACAAAAACATTCAGTCCGAGACTGAGGTGAGGTCTAGAGATAGACTCACACACACATCACATACAAACTTCTTGCTAAAAAGCACATACAGTGTATGAATATGCTCATAGAATGTACTTTATTAATCTCTGAAGGGAAATTCAGGTGTCTGGCAGATACAATTATAAGAATCACATAAAACAAGTAATTTAATTAACTGTCATTGACCCACATCTGGAGGTCCACTTTCAACCTTTACATTCTTGGGGCCCTCTTCAAATCCTTTGATATGATGCGGCCCCAGAAGATCAAGAGTTAACACTCCCTTTATGAAGATGAGCATACATTAGAGCGTCCAGTATCTTTACCTCACATAAAGGGCATCCTTATATGACATGCAACTGCAAGTTGCAAACACTGAGTCTGTCTGAAATTATTGTTTTAGTCAGTTTGTTCTTTATTAGAAAGAACGGCTGAAGAGAGACAGGAAGTGTGGGGGGTAGAGAGCGGGGGGAGACACGCAGCAAATGGCTGTGGCCGGTAGTCAAACCAGCGCCTGCTGCAATGAGCAGGTGCTGAGTGTTATAACCGTTAGGCCAGCAGTGCCCCATTATAAAGCTTTTACACAACAGTTTTCAGTGTGCTTCATGTTTATGTTATAATAGTCCAAACATTTGACACAACACAAGGTCAGAATCAACCACAGGGTCGGCTTTATCTTTATAGACTAAGGCTTAAAACTGGGCCAAGACTCTTCTGTTCCTTTGTCTGCTCCAATTATTTGATTTATTCATTTTTCTTTGTTCTTTTTTCCTTTCTTTTCTCCACTGTTTCCCTTCTTTTCTTTTTGTTAGTTATATTTTGGGCATGTTTGCCTTTATTGTATAGGACAGCTGAAGAGAGAGGAAATGTGGGAAGTAGAGAGAGGGTGAAGACATGCATCAAATGGTCGTGGCCTGGAGTCGAACCAGCAACCTCTGCGAAGAGGACTGTAGCCTCTGTATCTGGGGCGCTTAGATACCAGCGCCCTGTTTACCTTCTTTTTGAATTAATTACACAAAATTATAATACAGCAGGGCTTAAAGTACTCCGGCATGGTGCTGTATTTCTGGCGTATGGAAATTTGTGCAGACGCGTATCGAAGCAGTTCAGCACAGACCTAAAGTTAAAGCTGGGGTTGGTAGTCAGATTTAAATCCACTTTTAGTTCTACTGGTTAAAATGATCTTTATGTCCTGATGGTAATCAATACATAATGTGTTCTTAAAAAAGAGGTAAAAAAAAAAGCTGCTATCTACAGCCGGAGTAAACCTGGGAAAACACCAACCAATCCCTGCCATCAGGAGCCAAATGATGAAACCAATCAAATCCTGTCCTGCCGTTCTGCCCGCCTCCTGCAGAGCGTACATTTCATATTTGTTTGTGTTTTTAACTTTCACTATGAGAATGTTTTGGTGTTTTCTTACTGCTGAGTGAGACATCGCTAATCAGCGCCGCTCGTGCATGTGAGCGGGGGAGTCGTTTAGCATAGTTATTTCTTGATAATGTGACTATTTAGGTACAAATATTTAGCTGTTATGTGGTGAATAGATCTCTGATATTTACACACCAGACAGAAAACCTCCTAGTATTTGGTGCTTGGACAGGGTTCTGTATGATTCCATTTATATAACATATTTTTTTTAGCAGTTTTATTTAATGTTTTTCTTTTGCTGCAAAGATAAACCTGTTGCTGTTACTTTCATGCCTCTGATTGATTACGGTGATGTTCTATATATGCATGCATCAGCTCTATGCCTTCACTCTCTGGACACCGTTTTTCATGGAGCTCTGAGGTTCATTACAAGTTTTAAGTCTCTAACCCATCACTGCTCCCTGTGTGCTCGAGTTGGCTGGTCTGCATTGTCTACCTGTAGGCTACATCACAGCATGTCCTTGTTTATAAGGAGATTCTTAACTTGCTTCCCTCACATTTATGTGATTTTATTCATTTAAAAAATACTGGAAGCTTCAGTCTCCGCTCTGTGACCCAGTCACAAAACTTGTTTTTGCTCTCTGTCCCCAGAGTGCATCTTGAAGTGAGTAAAAGAGTTTTAGATATGCTGCTCCTGCAGTCTGGAACCTGCTGCAGGAGAGCCTGGGTTTGAGTGAGCTTGTCTCTTTAAATGTTTTTAAAAGCAGACTGAAGGCGTTTGAGGAAGATGCATCAGTTTGTAGATGCTTTGACTGATGACTTTTCTTCTGAAATCCATGATATGGTGTCATCTATTAGAATTCTGTGTTGTTTGTCTGTAACTTTGTTGGAACGTGCTGCTGCCGATCTCGGCCAGGATCTTGGCTAGAGGGGTAGTAGAGCACTATGAGCTCTTTAAGATATGAAGGTGTCTGATCATTAAGAGCTTAGAAGAAAGTGCTTGTTCGCCATGAATCGGCTGATTCATGGAGCTTTGGTTTGTGCACTCTCTCATACAAACAGGTTACATGGTTCTACTTCTACAGCAGACCATATGAGACCAAAAAACACATGTGTACATGATTAAGCCTCCTGTACCAGATGTTCAATATTTAAGCAACATTTTGTTTTGAGGTTGTGTTATTTGCTTGGGATATTTAATCTCTTCTCACGGTACGTTTTCTTTTTTCAAATAGTTGAAATGCCGAAGAAACAGTTACCATTTTTTACCTCCCTATTCTAAAACACAGCAAATATTTCTCTGATGAGTCCCACTCAGCTTAGAAACAACCCATATGGAGACTCACAGTAACAGCTGAACTGCAGCTCATCGCCTGTGCAAACAGGGCAGTGCTAGCAAAGGTTGCGTGGCAGGAAATCTCACCCTGTGGTCTGAGGCCCTACGGTAAGCTGTGGTTCAAGCATCCGGACTTGTAGACTCAACACCCAAGTTATCTGTTGACATTCAATTATCAACATTGATCTTATGTGCCAAAATTCAGTAAGCTGTAGTTAGTTAGTTAGTTAGTTAGTTAGTTAGTTAGTTAGTTAGTTGATGTTCTGATTATTGGTCTTTGCTAATGAAGTAGCTCCATACCAAACGTTCTAAAAGTTGAAGTTGCCTTCCCTCTTTGATCTATTTTATGGATCCATAATCACCTTTTTATTTGTTAAGATTTCTATTAAGACAGTTTTTGTATCATTATAAAACCTACGCTTCTCTCGCTGCTTGTATTTGGTCATCAGGGACTTTCTTTGAAGTCAGAGATCTCGCTTACTGAAGAGAGAAACAACCAGATGACCTCAGCGATAACTTACTCGGACTGTACAGAGTACAAATCACCTCTAGCTTTATCTAGTTTTTACCGATACAAATATATAAATCAAGGGAAAAGATTCAAACAAAGTATGTACAAGTATGAAAGCCCAACTGACACCTAAAGTCCTGTAAAGCTCAAAAGACCAAGGCCTTAGAAAGGGAACAAATGTCTTTTAAGTTCTTCTTGAACCTTAAATTCCTAACCTTTGACCTGGAGTTGCTCCATTGATGACTGCTATCTTATGTTAAGTGTGACTAATTATTGATACAAGTTTCCACCTGCTGGTGGTAGAAGTTGCACTCTGGATGTGTGGATCAGTGGGTTACCCTCGGCTGGTTTCAGGTCGCAGACTGTAGAAAACAGACTTTCTGGGATTGTGGCTGAAGGTGCACGAAGCAAAGGTTGGATTCTGTTCTGTTCTGGTTCACAGTCATCCCACAGATCAAATAATGGACTACTTTGAGAATGTGTTTTGTTCCCAGTATCAATACTGGGCTGAAATACTGCTTGAATGCGCACAATGCATTGTCCAATCAATGCATTTATCTGACACCTTTGTTAATGAGCTCCAATAATCAGTTTGATGTATGATATTAATATCAGCCAGCGGTTATTGTTTCCATCAATTTCATAATTGTATTTGTAAAAAATGTTCAAATGACTGGAAAAAACTCTAAAGGCGTTTTTCGACTGCAGGAACTTTACCCCTGAACTACGTGCGATAAACTTAGTTCATGGGTAGATAATCTCCCCCCTGAAAAGCCCCTGCTAGGGGTGTAGTACCTTTCAAAAGGCGTTTTTTCAACCAGAGGAACTTTACCCCTTAACTACCTGCGTTTCGACCGGTGGACCCAGGGTCTAAATTTAGTTCAGGGGTAGATAATCTCCCCCCTAAAAAAGCCCCTGCTAGGGGGGTAGTACCTTTCAAAGGTCCCGGGACTTTCAGGGGGCAGGACCTGCAATGCTGAATGTGTCTGATTGGTAGATTAACCTCAGTGTTTTTATTCCTCCCTCCGTCCACAATAACATCACACACATCTGTGATTCTCTTGATTTCTCTTTCTTTCATTAGTTTTAATTTGTTCTATCTTTTTGTATGTGTGTGTACTTTTCAAAAGAAGAAGCTGTGATTCTCTTGATTTAGCAGCTTGTAACAGTAGTCTTCTCTCAGCCCACCGTGAATGCGTCTCTCCCGGTGATCTGGTTTTAAAAGTGACCTTGTAAACTGGAGACCTTCAGCTGAACGTGTCAGTGTTTGTGGAGTTTACACAGCTGTTGAAACACAGAGGGAGTTAACAGGGTCGCTGTTTAAACCAAAACACCGGCTGATCTCTGCGATCACGGCTTTTTGAGTTCAAAAGGATTTTAAAGCCGTGTTGAAACGTCTTTGCTACTCGCACTTATCTCCTCTCACGTGTTGATTCAGTGAATCCATCTGTGATGAAATATAGCACCATCTAAAACAGACCAGCTGAGTCTCTTCATGCTAACAGGCTAACTGTTGTGTTGCTCATAATGATACCTGCCTGTCCGTCTGCTTCTATGGTGTCATCTGTAATGAATGGCATTCCTCTTTGTTTTACTGCCCTCTATTGGTCTGGTGGTGTAGTGCATTTACTTTTTTTCCTCCATACGTCACTGGCCTGATTTGAACAATCTACCCGGGACTTCAGCCCGCGGTCGAAACACAGACAACAATGGGGCCACAGGAACCTTTTAGTTCAGGGGAAAGTAGTTCTTGGGACTTAAAGACCCCAGAACTCTTGGTCGAAATGTACCTTAGGAGAAAGAGGGTTGGTGACATGAGAAGACTGCTGCTTCTGCTTTCAGTCAGGCCGTTTCAGTGATGGAACGTGTAGTATTCCACTTCTGCAGCATTTCAATGCACCTATCATAACTTTGATCATGTCTACTACGAGGTATTAAGACTGTCTATCTTTTATTTTGATAGTGAACGTTAGCAAGTGTGAGCCCGCCACATCCGGTCACACGTGTTGGCGTCAGTGTGCCACTTGATTTACTCCGGCAGTGTGATATTTAGGAGAGTTATATATTCAACATGTCAGAGTTACCTGAGCTAACTCTGTATTACATAGGCTTTTTTCGAAACAGCCTGCTACATACTACTAATGCAGTAGGCAGTAGGTACTGCCTACTACTGCCTTTGGATTTAGTATGTAGTCTGACTGTTCTGTTGGATCTGGTCTGCAGGATGCTGGGTCAGACGTCACTGGATTTCCGGTTTCAGAAAGCTGGAGTAAACAATGACCACACTTCTTAACTTTAGCATCACTTATGATTTAAAAAGTTAAGAAGTGGTTTATATGGAATTTAATAATTTTCACAGCAACTAAAAAACGGATTTCCCCCCATCAAAAAAGAAGAGAAAAGAAAAAGCAGAACGTTAGCGCTGTGCATTGTGGGAAATGGTACATGAGGCAGACTGGTCCGCTGCAGACTGAGACATGTTCCTGAATCAGTACGACATCCGGAGTTTTGACATACTGCAGATTTTTGCTCTTGTTCACATACTACATACTGAATTTAGACCACATTAGTACGTACTGCTAGTTTAGTAGGAGGTTTGAAAACAGCCAAAGTTTTTGTTTCAAACGTTAGCCTAACAAGCTAGTGCTAGCTTACTTTGTTGCGTTTCCTGACCAAGGGGTGGAAAGTTACAAGATTCTTTCTACTTACAAATACTCACACCCTTTGATTACCCAGTTTGAATGCTAGCTATGTCATGTCATCATGAATGTTATGACAAATTATGTTTTATCTTCATCCAGCCGCATGTAGATACATAGATAGATAAATAGATAAATAGATAGATAGATAGATAAATAAAGGACATTTTTATAACTTTAACCAGAATGAGCTCCAGCTTCATCATCTGCAACAAATAGAGATGGACACACGAATACATTGAAAATTACAAATATAGAAGAAATTATAAATATCTTGAAAGAAGCTGACAAATACTTTTTTATCTGGTTCTCAAAAATATGGTTGGATGCTTTATCAGTGATTTTCAGTGCAGTGCAGGACTTGATGGGGTTCTTGTGCAGTGTGATGCTACATGCAGGCTGAGTTATTATTGCACTGTACATCTGTATCAAATGGAAGTCCCCTTTTCTGCCTATCTAATATCAAAATCTTACTTTATCTGTATACTAGTTTAAAAGTTTTGTCTGGGAGATAATTTCCCCTGACCCTGCGTATTATTTTGCATCATGTCATGTTTAGTTTGTTTTTATAAAACAGTTTGAATGTTGTTTCGGTATTATTGAATAAAAAAACTGACTGTCTCTTTGTTCTCTGCAGAAACCGAAAGCAGTCGGTGTCAAAGCAGCTGTGTGTGAAGAGTTGAAGTCCATGGTGCAGGATGCCCACACTGCTCTGTCCGACGACCGCAGCCGCAACGCAGAGCAGTCCTTCAGCCAGGCGCTGGTTGTGGTGGAAGCTAACAATCCAAAGGTAATCACGTGAATGAACTACAAACTAGTTTCAAACCTGGAGTACGAGCGTATACGTGCGTTAGCTCCTGGTGTTTTGTGAGCAGATTGTTTAAATGTTGTTTTTTTCGTTTTTGTTTATTGTTAAGTTGATAAGTTATGAACAGTACAAATATTGTGCACTTTTCATCAGAGCAGGAATAATTTGCCTGGAAATGCAAGTTGAGCTTGAAGAGCAACATTAAATCTGTTTTTGGCTGCAGATTGTTGCTTCTTCATGTTTGTCCATTCTGCACAAATACAACGATATCACTTGCTGAAGACTCAGTAGACTGATCAGGCTCAGTGAACAGGGCTTAAAGTACTCCGGCATGGTGCCGGATTTCTGGCGTATGGAAATTTGTACAGGCGCATACCGAAATGGTTTGGCATAGACCTAAAGTTAATGCAAATCCAAGGTCCCCACACTGACTGAAAATAGGAACACAACACACACACCGCAGGCGTAGCCCGTCATGTAGGCTACTAAAACATTGTTTCAGTACAGTGACTTCTCAACAAGTCACCTAAAAACACAGTTTTGTTTCTTTCTTCACCTGTGATCGGTTTTGTGCTGTGAGCTCAAACAGAGCAGATCCAGTGATCATCAGTGTGTGTGTTAGTGAGGAGTGCTGTGTGTGTCTGTACAGCACAGAGAGTGCACTCAGTGCTGAGTAGGTAGTGCAATATTGAGGAAAAAAATCAGCTCAAGCCTCTCTCGGTTTCAGAGTAAACAAAACTAAAATGAGTGTTCAGCTAGCCTCTCCGTTATTAGCAGTTTCAGCGGAGTAGCTGAAGTCAAGAGTAGTAAACAGTGGAGCGTGGCATTCCTGTGTGTGTGTTAGTGCAGGGGTTCCCAAAGTGTGGGTTGGGACCCCCTGGGGGTCGCCAAACACAAATAGGGGGTCGTGAGATGTCCTCCAGAATGTTTTTTTTTTTTTTTTAGATTAGATTTAGATTAGATTAGAGAAATGTATTGATCCCCTGTGGGGGAAATTCATTTTACCCATTATAGTAAATAATATGGACAAAAATAGTAGCTAAACTTGAAGTAAAACCTTGAAAATATAAAGTGTAATGAGTGTTCTGCCTTTCTTTTCTCCAGATGACTCCTAAGTTTAGGGTTAGTGAACAGTTAGTTATCTAAATCATCAGTAGCAGCAGGTTCATTCATAACATCACAGGAAACACAGACACATGCTCATATAGGTAGGGTCATTTTCTGCAGACCAGCTAAATGAAGACACATTAAATCACTTTGAGGGACAGTGGGGGTCTCCAGTCTTTGGCACCTATATTTGGGGGGTCACGGGCTAAAAGGTTTGGGAACCCCTGTGTTAGTGTGCATATGATGATGTGTGTCAGCCTGACGTCAACAGGAACACCAACAACGATAACATTTCAGCATAGTTATTTCTTCATAACGTGACTATTTAGTTACAGATATTTACTCATCAAATGGAAAAAATGCTTGCATTTGATGCCTGGGATGCATGATTCTATTTTTTTATGTATGTTAAAACATTTTCATTAATATTTTTTCAAGTTATGTTTTATTTCAGTTGTAAAAAAAAAGAAGAAATCTGAACTGTCGATGCTGCACTTCAGACCTTAAAGTTCTTAAAGTTCCCAATGAAGGAATATCAATTTTAATTTATAAAAATGTACTAAACAGATGCTTTAATATTGAGTACCGAATCAGATTTTTTGTGTACAGTGATACCCCCACTATATATATATATATATGGAATGGATGGCATGGATTAAGGAATGGGTGCAGATGGAAAGCCGTGTTCAAGGAAATTAGTGTACGTCTGCAGCGGGAAGAAAGAGCTTGTTCGCCATGAATCGGATCCGAGTCAGAGTTTCGGTTTGTGTTATCTGTTCATCAATAAGGCCCCCCCCCCCCCCCCCCCCCCCCCTTAAATAAAAAGAACATATTTCAGGCACAGAATTTATTTTCACTTTAAGCCCTGCAGTAAATGTAACAGTTCTACTTAATATCCAGCCTCAGATCTCACCCTCTTCTCTCTTATCTTGTCAGTGTCTGCCTTCAGTTTACAAAAACACACAAAAATGAGTTACAAAAAAATCTAACTTTATATTCTTTGGCTGTGATAATAAGGGAGCAAGGTCATGTTCCTGTTCCCTTCACAGATGACTCACACCAAAGATGATCTGAGGCAGAGTTCATGCACTAAAACAGAAGCTCTAAGTCTGTTGTTAAGTTTGCGATGAGCTGTAATAAACTCAAGATGATATCATGTATCTTTTCTTTCTCAGGAACTCGGTCTCTCCACTCTGGATGTGCTGCTGCTGCTGTATGGCCGTGCATTGGCCCTTACAGAGATCGGCCAGCCTGAGGTAACTTGGATTATTGGATTTATTGATCTGAACAACAATAGAGTCTGAGTTGTTTCAAGATTAAAGCGTCTTAGAGCATCTCTCAGAGCGATATAGTTGTTTGAGCCTGTTGGAGCTGTTTGAGTTTTAAATTAAAGGGTAAAATGTGGTTTTCCAACCACATCTCACATCTGTCTGTTTCTCTAGCATCTGATTTCTCCATGCATGCTTCAAGTGTGTGTTAATAACTTCTCACCCGGCTTCAGATGGAAAATATATGATGCTTAATTAGGAATTTCAGAGCAATTGATGCATCATAGCAGAGATGTGTGTCAGGTTGTGATTTTCCGACTTTGTCGATGTCTGACCTGCAGAGAAGGAGGTTTTTCTGATTCCTTTTGTCTCTACATTTAAAAACTTAAACAGACCTTTCATTTTTTTTACTTGGCTTCATGCTGCTTAGTTAAAGAGGTTGAACTCTTGTTGTGAATGATCATTCAACCACTTGCTGATCTAGTTCTGACACATAGCCTGAAACATCTCACCTTATCATCACTGTGTTGATTAGAAGAATTGTTCAACAATTGACTCCAGAAAATATTTTGTTATAAAAATCTTCCTGGAGACCAGAGTTAGAATTTAAAAGTCAGTGAGTTTATTTCTGCAAAAAGGAGCACAGATTCAGTGTCAGTGAGAGGAGTCTGAAAACGCTCAGAGGCGCACGTCTGTGAGACAGACAGATGGATATAGTCAGTTATGAAAGTGTTGTTTCACAAACACTCTGGGGGGCTGGCACACGACCGCTCCCTGCAGAGGAGGTGGAAACACATCGGTCACAGAGCTTATCTAGCGGACATGCATGTTAGTCGTCAGCTGTCCTCCTGTGATTGGAAACTACTAGAACATCACTTACCAGATTACCTATCACACAAGCATTGTTATATCAAATGGTCATTTCTGTATGGTCTAACATATTAAAAACCCAACAGCAGAATGAACACATTCCTCTAAGGACTGATAATACTGCTCTTTTAAAAACTTAGACCCCTGCTAGGAAACTCCTCTTTGTGAAGGTATAAAACATGAAGAATGGTGAAGCTTAAAGTGGGTCTGCTTTGTTCAACAGGAACTTGGAGAAGCACAAAGACTTCTGGAAAAGGTCAAATCCTTTGAGGAGAGGACGTTTCAGTGTCTGGTGTTCTACGCCATCGGCAGAGTGTTTGTAAGAGAGAACAGGTACAGGAGCCTCCGGTCTGACAAACTTCTGTTTTAATGATTTCACTTCTTTTGTCTGAGCACTTTCAAACCATGATGTATGTGTTTCTTCTTGAATGCAGGTTTGCAGTTGCTCTGGAGAAGTTTTCAGACTCAATGCAGATGGTGAAGAATCAGATAACACCGGGGAAACTCACCTGGCCTCTGACCAAAGAGATTGTCAAAGAAACACAGCCGGATTATTTCAAGGTGTGTTGCTGCCTTCAAGAAAATATATATATATTTACACCAAACGTAATCTTATTTATTTATTATATTTAACTGACTTGACTTGGATGTATTGTTAAAAAAAAAAAAAAGGTTATTGATTTATATGGATATGATACATTTTCAACCAAAGCAGTGTTGACTTTTAAAACCACTGAAAGCTCCTTATTTTACTTTACAAAGACAGAGCTAGGTAGTTCACCTGTGCATGAAAACATGAGCCCTAGTTTAAAGCCTTTTGTGCACATCTAAAAAATAAAGATTGAGTCATTTTTCCGTTTTAATGTCTTCATTTGCAGCTGGATTAATTTATCTTACTGAATGCTCCACAAATCAGAGGGTCATTCAAAAATATGTTATCACCTGTGTGGAATAGGATCAGGATAGTTGAGACATTGACTGCATTGCAGAGGCAATTCTTTTGTTGTGCATTATGAAAGAGATGTGATTATAAGATTTCACTAAAATAAAGTAGTTATTTTTATAGAAAAAAAGGGATCATTGGCTATAGGGCTGTCAACGAATATTCTAAATTTGAATATATATTTGAATATAAAAAAAAAACGGAGATTCGATTGTGAAAATTAATATTCGACTGTGGAAAAAAACACATCGGCGGCTGCTTTGCGAGTGGGCGCACTACATGACAGGTCAGGGACAGGTCACAGGAGTCACACATGCACAGCGTGAAGCAGACGGCAGAGAGAAATCCTTCCGTCCCCGGATCCTCAGTGCGCTCTGAACGCGTCTTTTCCTCCGCTGGGAATATAGTGGATAAAAAGAGATCGGGCCTCTTCACATGTGAACTGTCTTCTTCACATGTGGACTGTCTTGTGTTTTTGGCAAATAACCTGTCAGGCCTAAGACCCTACATTGACAGTGGACTAGAAAAGCCCGACCATCAGTGACACTGGGATAAAATGCAGTTTTTCCTCTTTTTTTATACAAGCGCCAAGAATGTAAGTGGACTACTCCTTCGTTTTTAACTTTAACTTCAGTTAATGTTAATATTTGCTTGAATCACTGAATTAAGCCTGCCTATATTAGGGACAAGAGTCAGGACCTTTAATTGCTCGCACAAGTCTTGTTCAGCACCATAGACTGTTCAGCACTCACTCAGCGCATTACGCACAGAGAGGGGAGGGGGGCGAGCGAGCGAGCGAGGGGTCTACGGTCTTCAAAGTGTTACGGTATAGACCATTAGGTCATTTACTTGTTTTGTAATGTGTAGGTATGTTTTAGGCATGTTATATCTTAAATAAAAATACATATACAAGTAGTTATCTTTTTGTATTAGTTTGTCCACCTGTTATTGACATAATGCGCAAATCTAGATATTTGAATAGTTCGAACCTATGGGTTTTTTAGAGCGAATATTCAAAGGTCATTTTGGAGCAATTTTGACAGCCCTAATTGGTTATGTATTTATATATTATTTTTGCAGCCATAAAAAACTTTAAAATCTAAAGAAGCGAGATCTTTTTCAAGAGATTCAGTTTCACACAGATTTCTGTGTGGTTGAATAAAGATATTTAGCTGCTCTTCATCCTGCCTCCCAAAGTTAATTCATGCTCTACGTCTACGTCATGTGTAGCCATGTTTGTAATAATAATAATTATAATGATAATAATAATGATGATAATAACTTTATATATATAGCATCTTTAAAAACAAATGTTTACAAAGTGCTGTGACAAATAAAGCATGGTTGGAGTAACGAAGTAAACCTTTTGACAGACAGGGAGGAGGAATTTAAACAACACAGAATACAACGTGAGGTTAAAAAGAATACATGTGCATTAAACAGAAGGACGTGGTGAGACAATAGACCAATAAATCATTGTTTAAGACGTTTTTCAAGGATAGATAAATAAATAAATGAATAAATAAAGATGGATAATTAAATAAAAGAATTAAAAGTCAATAAAAGAGGTTTTCAGAATAAGAGGACACTACATTGAGAAATGAATAATAAATGAAAAAATACATAAATAAATTTAAACAATAAATGATCAAATAAGATTTAAAACAAATAATTAGTTGTATAAAAACTAAAAATAATAATAAAATAGTATTAAAAGCGGTCTGAAGGATGAAGTCACATAAAAGCAAGTCTTTAAAAATGGGTTTTAAGAAGCGATTTAAAAGATGTCACTGACTCTGCATTTAAGATATTTTAAAAACTATAACAAGGAAGTCTTACATGCTTTTTTTAATTTTTAAGGAAATTCTGGAGAATAATTTAGAGATGTGTAAGTTTCCACCCATTCCCGATGCGGTTTGCCGGCTGGAGAAATGCTTGGGCTCTTCTAAGGCTGAGATCTACTTCACAGATCCAGATTTTAAGGTAAAAAGTGACCATTAAAAACACACAGGGAGGATATCAACAGTGTAAGATTTAAACTTGTGTGTTTCTTTTTTCAGGGCTTCATTCAGATGAGTTGCTGTCAGAGCTGCATGGTTGAATACCACATGACCTGTTGGAAGACCCTGAAGACCCTGAAGACGTCGCCTGTATTTGAAAAGAGTGAAAAGGTTAATGCAGATATCATGACTGAAAAGAGAGCAGCATTGAAGAAGCTAGACCTCTGTGTCAGTGTTCACTTTTTACCTGTGCTCCTTGTTTAAGCTTCTTCTTCATTTGTGTTCCAGGATTTCCTGCTGGAGTCCTGTTTTACTCCAGACTGTGTCGGTAAAATCTGTGGCATCAAAATTTATGGTCCTACAGGTCTGGTGAAATGTAAGGTAAGGTAATCCTCTTCAAGTGGAGGCAGGATTCATCACTTTTATCTCTCTGCTCATGATTCACAGGATGACTGTTTTAAACCTTTAACTTTGTCCTTTCTCTCTTCAGTTTGAAGCTACCATCCCCAAACCTGTGACTCCAAAGAAGCCAAGAGTGAACCAGACATGTACAAGGTGAGGCTGCAGGAGAGCAGGGACTGAGTGTAGCTGGAGAGGGTTGAGGGTTGTTTCTTTGAGGTACTGCTTGTAGCTGATATATCACAGACGTTAAAGGATTAACAGGCCCAGAGGTCGGCAGAACATTAAACTGATTCAAAAGCAGTACTTGTAAAAGTGAATGCACAAACACACGCCTCAAATAAACTGAAATATGAACTCATACATCTACAATGGGGGTTCAGACCAAAGACAATTTTTGAACCAGGCTGTAAACATGTTTATTTCTGCTGTAAAGATTGTCTCTTTGAATGGAGGTGTATGTGGTTTCCTGTGTTTCTGCAGCCAGCCTCAAGTGGACGCTCGATTTATACATTTTTATTTCTAGGCGCCTTTCTGGACACTCAAGGTCACCTTACAACATACCAACAGTAAAAAAAACAACACTCAACAGTAATAAATACATAAAAACAACAGAATAACAATACAATACTAGAAAAATGAAAGTGAAGTCATGATGAAAGTGCAGGTGAAGTCATTCCAGTCCCATAGAGACAGATTAAAGCGAGTAGGCTTGGTGGAAAAGGTGAGTTTTGAGGCGGGATTTGAAGGTGGTAGGAGAGGTGGGATTTTGAACCAGTTGAAGTTTCTGGATGGATTTGTCAGGTAAACCAAAAAGAAGGGAGTTGCAGTAATCTAGGCAGGAGGTGACCAGGGTGTGAACCAGAATGGCAGTACTGTTGGGGGAGAGAGACGGATACAGGCGAGAGATGTTTCGGAGATGGAGGTATGCTGACCGAGTGACATTATTGATGTGAGACTGGAATGACGGCGTACAGCAGTTTTTTTGCACTTTTGCATGGGCTTCATATTTTAAGACCGGAGTTTGCCGCTTGATTACTACAGAAAAAAAGGCTGTTAAATGGAAGTTTAGAAACAATGTGTAGGGAAAAAGAAAACCTCTGACAGTAGTTTCATCTAGTTCATTCTGACCTCTTCATGTGAGCCTAAGGTCTGTCATTTGACTTTGGGTATTTCCTCTCAGGCCCCCTACAGGCTCCACCTATCAACCATGTCATTTTATAAGGGCTGTAGATCTCAGGATTTATGTTGGAAAACTGTCCACAGGTTCAACAAACAAATATTATTATCATGTATGAATATTAAATGATGATACATTTCTAAAGCAACCAATGATGCTGTAACAGATTGTCTGGCTGTCCTGTGAAGCAGCACTTCTGTAAAAAGAACACAAGCTATCACTAAACAAGATATAAACATTTATTCGTTTGTTTTGAATTTTCAGTCTGAAAAACATCAAATCTAAAGAGGAGCGTAAACTGAGGAGGAAGCAGCACAAGCAGTCGTTCCAAGAAAAGCAGGTGATCAGCAATGAGATCCTCCAGAAGAAAGAAGACTCTGCGTCTCAGGCTCAGCAGAAAGGTACAGACTCTCACATCCTCACCTTAACACCCAAAACTCATCCTCGAGCCGTCAGTTCTCCCATTGTGGAGCTGAGTGTTGTGAGTAGAGATGATTTAAATAAATAGATTGTGATTACATTCCCACATGATCAGATAATCACTGAGTAAACAGATCTCAGTTGTAAAATGTCTTTTGTTGGTGCTCTCTGGTGAACATGTGTATATTAAATGTGTTATAGATCTACTGTTAATAACGATATTAAAGCTACCTCTGCAATGTTGTATTACTGGAAACTGAAAACATTATTCCAGCATTAACTTAAAGGATTTCCCACATGCTTTAAAAAATAAATTGTTAGAAGTCTTTTTAATTAACGATCAACTATTAATTAATCATTAAATAAACGGAAACGTTTTCCCTTCAATAACAATGCCAAAAGTGTTTTTTCCCCTGAATCAAATTTTCCTTCATGACACAATGTATATAACTGACAGTATTGAATATCTACAGATCATATTGTTTAAAATGTTAAACACGGCGAATATCAACGTGTGGAGCAGACTCATAATCTCTGCAGACATACAGTCATAAAAGTGAAGGCTCAGACTTCAACAAGGGAACTGAACAGAAATATAATTCAGACTCACAGTGTCCAGTTTTCTGTCTACTCGTTCCTTTTTTTAAGAACTTTATTTTAATTTTTTTGTTATATCACAAGACAAGAAAACAGACAAACAAACCATAATAAAAAGGAAAGAAAAAAATAGGCACACACATCATTGGAATGGAAAGCTATTAAAAGACAAAAAAAACCAAACAAACAAACAGACAAAACAAAGAAAATATACATACACTGCCATTTAACAGTAAGGTGAGATATGAAATCAGTGTCAGACCAAAATAAAGAAAGTAAATAATGGATCACACTCCACTGTCTAAAAGTCCAAGGGTAAATTAAAGATCCAGGTGCAGAGTCTACTTGTTCTTATTGAGAGAAATAAGCACTTAAACGTGGTCAGGTGTCAGCCAGGAGGATAACCGGGTCATAATCAGTCCGGCAGTGGAGAAACAAAGCGCTCGTGGAGACCTGTCACTCAGCTGCAGCCACCAGCTGAGCGTCTCTGCTGTGAGCAACACCTTCAGTCAGCTGATTCTGAAACATGCTTTAAACTTCAAACACCTCCCTGATAGCTGAACCAAATATGAGACCACATCCAAACAAAAAGATGTGTTCCAGTAAGTTCTTAACAATCAATTAATCCATACTCCATTCATTGATGACATCCCTACTTCATAGTGCTTCTTTTGCAGCACTTCAACTTTGTAGGTCGCTTCCTCTGCAATCTGACAGTATGATATTTGTTTCAACAACAGAAGTCTAACTTTTATTGAGAGAGCATTTCCATGAATTATCACAACATTACGGTGGGTTCAAGATTACATACTCACTCTGTTAACAGTAGATGTTGCATTCATGCGCACATGATGCTGTTACCATCACAGGTTTCTGTTTCAATATCACGGACGCACATATGTTTGGATGTAAAGTTGAACTGTTTGACACTATAAGAGCTCTCTTCTTCATCACAATCTGCCTTAGATTACAATATGACCTGCTAGAACCTGAACTCATGTTTTTAACTGTTACAAAATAAATAAAAAGTAACTTTTGTAGCTTTTAAAAACATAAGCATTGATTAAATGTTTGATATGTGCTTTGTTGGCTCTTGTTCACTTGTTATCACTGTGTCCTCAGACTGGCTGCTGTACAGGGATCGCGTTCTTCTGCAGATCAGCCAGACCATGGAGCTGCTGCGAGAGGAGAAAGGACTCCCCGTGTCGACCCTGACCGACAGTCTGAAGCCCTGGCTGGAGCTGGACTCGTCCAGGGGGAACAAGGTAGCAGGACGGCTGCTGAACTGGCAGCAGGAGCAGCTGGAGACTTTGGGTCAGGCTGTTGAGCTTTTGCTGGAGAGGAAGAACCGGGTTTGGGCTCGAGTAGTCGTTGAAGTACTCAGCGGTTCTCTCAATATAAACCCTAAACTCTACAACTGGGCGTGTCAGCTCAACAGCGCAGGTCAGCATGTGTCACGTTGCTTTAAATGTGTGTCTCCTGAGGACTTGAAGGTCTAAAGTCTGATCACCTCCTCTCCGCTTTCTGCAGGCCTGAATGCTGCCAAATCCTTCATCGAGCGCCACGCGGGACACCTGGAGCAGCTGGACTTGGCTTTTTTGCTTAACTTTAGCCCTCTTCAAGAGGTGATTATAGATAAGCTTGGGACTAGGCTGGAGCTTTTTTCAAACGCTGGCTTGACTGTGACTGAATACCTAAAACAAGCTCAGCCTCATGATATGAGACTGTTTATCTGGACTCTGGAGGAGCATAGGGATGTGTACGCCTCCTGCCACTCTATACTGGATGAATATTTTGATATGATGGGTACGTATGTTTAATCTGAAACACTACATTTGAAGTTCTACTTGTTCGTTCCTGCTCAGGGTTTGATTTCACACTCTTTGTTTTTCAGATGGACATTGTTCAGTCTTAAAAAAGTCTGATGAAAATCAAAATGTAAGTCTTTAGAAGCATCTTCACACTTTGTCTCCTGTGTTGATAGAAATGAAATCAGGAATCATTAATCATATAGGAAAATATGCTTTCCCGCAACAAGTTGGATGAAAATATTGCCAGCAGTGCCATCAGTCCGGTCTTAGATGTTGTCTCTCTCTCCCACTTCATTCTACCTCTGAAGTTACCACCCTGACTGTAAACTATAATAACGCACAGAAGAGGAAGTCTTTATCAGAAGTCTCTTCGTGCTGGCTGCAAGGGGTGCCCGAGAAGTTGTCCGTTGCTTCCAGGGGCTTTTTAGTTTGGGCGTTTTGCCTTTATTGGACATGACAGCTGAAGACATGCAGCAAATGGTCGAGGCTAGGGATGTAAATTTCAACTTTTTTCCATGATCGATCTTTGGAAATGTTAACGATCAATTATTGATTAATCATCAAAAAAAGTGTAAACGTTTTCCCTTCAATAACAATGCCAAATGTGTTTTTTTCCCCATAATCAGATTTAACTTCATGACACAATGTATATAACTTACAGTATTAAATGTCTACAGATCATATTGAGGTGTTCAAAATGTTAAACACGCTGAATATCAACATGTGGAGCAGACTCATAATCTCTGCAGACATACAGTCATAAAAGTGAAGGCTTAGACTTCAACAAGGGAACTGAACAGAAACAGATTTTAGACTCTCAGTGTCCAGTTTTCTGTCTACTCGTTCTTAATGAGAAAAATAAGCATGTGAACGTGGTCAGGTGTCAGCCGGGAGCGCAACCAGGTCAGAATCAGTCCGATGGCGGAGAAGAAAAGCGCTCATGGGGACCTGTCACTCAGCTGCAGCCCCCAGCTGAGCGTCTCCGCTGTGAGCAACACCTTCAGTCAGCTGATTCACATGAAACATGCTTTAAACTTCAAACACCTCCCTGATAGCTGAACCAAATATGAGACCACATGATGTTTGTTCCACGTGATAGAAAATCCAAACCAAAACAAGTGTTTGAGTAAGTTCTTAACAATCAATTAATCCATACTCCATTCATTTAAGACATCCCTAGTCAAGACTGAAAGTTAAACCAGCGACGGCTGCAGCGAGGACCAGAGGCTCTGCGCTTACATTGCAAGGCCAACAGTGCAACAGGATCATGTTTAAAACGAAGCTAACCAGACGCCCTTAGCATAGCTTCACTGACTCATACCAATTATTAAATCACAGCTGTGATATCATCAATTACTCCTCCAGTCCTTTATCGTGACCATGCCTCAACTTAGCATTTTAGCAGTTTATATTTTTTTAAATGTCAGTGTTCCTTTTGACCTTATGTGATCGGCCCTAACCATCCTCCTGAATGAATGATCGAACAGATGCCATTTAACGTACTCTTCCTCTTTTTTCAGAATTCCCCTATGAAGAGTCGAGGTCGAAAAAAGAAAAACAAAGAGTCAAAGGTGAGGAGAAGGTGGATGTGTTGTGTACATGAGAGTATGAACATAAAGCATCTCTTTGACATGTTTCCTCTGATCCTCCTCTCAGGGTGTTTATGTGAGAAGTGTAACGCCGAGAGACGACTTTGATCAAGACTATTTTGAAGATGACTCTTTGTAAGTGGCATCGCTCACATCGCTCGTACTGTTGTCTTGTAACTCCGTAAATAACTGTAAGTTTTCATGCCGACAGATCATTCCTGCACCCCGGTGATCCCTTCAGCGTACCCAGTCACCTTCGAGACCAGGTGGCAGCTTTTGAGGAGCAGTACAGCAGCAGCGGACACAGAGGAGGTCACTATAAAAGCATTTTGGACAACAACCCGGACACCACAAAAGAGACTTTGTATGAGTAAGTGGAAGCTTCAGCTCTATGCTCTTATGAACGAGTCAACCTTTGAATGGAGCTGTGAGATTAAGATGCATTGCTTTTTCTTGCTGCCTGGCATTTCTAAGTTTCACCACATTAACTATAATTTGAGATCATGCTTTGAGAGGAACGTATAGCATTATTTTCTCAAACTGTTTCTGTGTTATCTGTCCTAACTATGGGATCATCTTTAAACCAACACTTCATGTAAATTGTTGAAGACTGCTGCAGTTATAGAAGATTATCTGATAAAAATAATGAGAAATTGCTCCTGTAATCCAGTCTGATATTCCAGCACTCTGCTTTGATGATAATCCTGATTTTTGGGATCCTTTTTATCCAAACCCTACTCAAAAGTTTGGAACACATTTACTTCTGTGCAAACTGTATGGGAGGAGAGTCTTAATGTTAAATGAACTGAGCAGCAGTGGGAATTTGCAGTCTCTCTCGTTCCCTTGTCATCAATCTGTGCTCAGCACAGGTTGATTCAGTGTAAGGTTTTGGTTACTGTTATTACGTCAATAACAGGTGGACAAACTAATACAAGGAGATTTCAGATTTAACACGGCTAAAACATACCTACACATTACTAAACAAGTAAATGACCTAATGGTCTATACGTAACACTTTTAAGACTGTAGACCTCTCGCTCGCTCGCCCCCCTCCCCTCTCTGTGTGTAATGCGCTGAGTGAGTGCTGAACAAGACTTGTGCGAGCAATTAAAGGTCCTGACTCTTGTCCCTAATATAGGCAGGCTTCATTCAGTGATTCAAGCAAATATTAACATTAACTGAAGTTAAAGTTAAAAACGAAGGAGTAGTCCACTTACATTCTTGGCGCTTGTATAAAAAAAGAGAGGAAAAACTGCATTTTATCCCAGGGTCACTGATGGTCAGGCTCTTTTAGTCCACTGTCAATGTAGGGTCTTAGGCCGGATAGGTGATTTGCCAAAAACACGAGACAGTCCACATGTGAACAAGACAGTCCACATGTGAAGAGGCCTGATCTCTTTTTATTCACTATATTCCCAGCAGAGGAAAAGACGCGTTCAGAGCGCCCTGAGGATCCGGGGACGGAAGGATTTCTCTCTGCCGTCTGCTTCACACTGTGCATGTGTGACTCCTGTGACCTGTCCCTGACCTGTCATGTAGTGCGCCCACTCGCAAAGCAGCCGCCGATGTGTTTTTTTCCACAGTCAAATATTAATTTTCACAATCGAATCTCCGTTTTTTTTTTTAACATTCAAATATATATTCGAATTTAGAATATTCGTTGACAGCCCTACTACACAAATGCAAGACTTGTGAAAATGAACCCTTCTGTTAGTGATTCCTGTGGCGGATGTAAGCCCTTTCGCCGTATTGCCTTTGGGCAGTCCGCTTTTTCTGTGAAAGCCCTAATTCAGTGGAACACCTTACCGGAGGACATTAAGAACTGTGAATCTCTCAGCAGCTTCAAAACCAAACAGAAAAGTCTGCTAAAGGACGCTCAACACTGCAACCACTGATTTGATTTGATACTTTTAACTTGATGTGTGTGTGTGTGTGTGTGTGTGTGTGTGTGTGTGTGTGTGTGTGTGTGTGTGTGTGTGTGTGTGTGTGTGTGTGTGTGTGTGTGTGTGTGTGTGTGTGTGTGTGTGTGTGTGTGTGTGTGTGTGTGTGTGTGTGTCGTTTTAACAATGTGATGTTTTAATTGTGACCTGCCAAGGGACTGCAGATGTAAATTAGCTTTAAGCTAACTCTGGTACAATGCATCAAATGGTGACATTTATGTTAAGTATTGTACATGGTCCCTTTACAAATTCATAAATATATTAGATGGGACAACTGATGTTTATTCTCTATTTTTTTATACCTTGTGTTGTTTATCACACTGTCTGTCTAAGATGTTTAAAATCTTCTATAAATAAAGTTGGAAGAAAAAACAAAAGTTTGGAACAGAAACTGGACGGTTATCCTGATAAGAAGCGAGACTGGATGATCTGATCCACTCAGTTCAAATGAAAAAAAAGGATAACAAATACAGAGAGTTTTCAAAATGTAATCCTATTTAAAATCTTTAATCTGATCAGATTACTTTTGAACAATCAGGCCCTGGAGAAGTAGACAAACAGTGATTCCTTCAAAGCTAGTTCAAGCAGATTGTGGTTGAAGTGTCAGTGTGATCCTGTTTTATTGACTCTTCTATATTTGGGTGTTTCTCTCCGGCTGCAGCTACTTTGCTCAGATTTTGGAGGAGCACGGCCCCCTGGTAGCTGAGGACCGTCTGTTGGTGGGTGAACTGGAAAACTTCCCTCCTGCGGCTCAGCAGAAGATCCAAGAAGCAGGCGGCTTCGAGATCTTCCTCCTAGAGTCCCTCCGCTTCATAAAGATGGGGCAGAGTATCGGCCTGACGAAACACGCCGTCTCCCTGCAGCAGTCCAGCCTGGACGACCTGGATAACCTGGATGATCTGGATGACATAATGGATCCTTACACAAACGGCACATCCTCTGCTTGGCAGTCAAGTCATGAAGCTGTTTTCAAAGCGTATCTGGAGCGTAATCCATCCAGTCAAGTGTATCCCATCCTCCCAAGTCCATATGTATTTGTCGCTGAGCCTCCTCCTCATGTCCTGCCAG
This sequence comes from Notolabrus celidotus, assembly GCF_009762535.1. Taxonomy (NCBI): domain Eukaryota; kingdom Metazoa; phylum Chordata; class Actinopteri; order Labriformes; family Labridae; genus Notolabrus; species Notolabrus celidotus. The sequence goes on along the minus strand of NC_048276.1, from coordinate 38,356,760 downwards.
GGAACGGAGACACTCAGACTGGAAACTTTAACTTCCCTCAGTGGAGTACCGGGGAAGAGCAGGTCCCTTATATTGTACCTAATGACTGTGAGGAGGCGGATCTATATTGTAGCGGGGGTGAAGACGGACTCATGGAAACCGACTCATCCTCAGTGTTAAATGAGGAAGGCCTTTGGAAGAGACATGCTGCAGTTCAGGTAGATGCATGTTTTAAAACTGAGTATGTGAAATCAGAAATGTGTGAAGGATGATGTGAACCTTTGACATTGTCTTATTTTTTGCCTCCTTCAGACGAGTCAGGAGACCATGAGGAGTGTAGCGGTGAATACGGAGCTTCATGAGCGCTTTGAGACCCTTCAGGTGAGTGTCTGTCTCACAGCTTCAGTCATTACCTGAAGACCCTTTCACACATGAACACACATGAACACACATGAACACACATGAACACACATGGACACACATGGACACACATGGACACACATGGACACACATTTCCTATAAATATCAGGACTTTCAAGCCTGGTTACTTTTAGGAACTTGTGTTTCACACGTGCACCTTACAGCAGAGATTGTCCATGTTAAAAGAGTTTCATAACTCCATACCTGTACCCTCTGGTTAGCTGAAGGGGAAGGGGTGGCAGCTGTGTGGTACATGCAGGAGGAGAAGAAGGAGGAGTTGTTTTCTATAATGGAAAGTAAACAATGGCAGCTGGAGCGAGCAGTAAAGAGTTTAAAACAGTGAAACTTTCTCAACATAAACAAAGTCATCACCCTGCTCGCTTGCAGTAAATGTTCCAGATGGTTATCTGCTGAATTCACAAATCCACTAACGGCCAAATTCCAAAATATCCGTGTCTGATCCGTCTCCGATCCGTCACAGCATCGGATCTGATAGGTTTCTATTCTAGTCAATGTGTTAACTTCCACTGGATCCGCTCCGTTGCGTTCCGGCTGCGTCTCTGATCCAGCAGGTCAGAGTCCTCCGGATCAGATACACAAGACTTCTATTTCTGCCGGATGCCGGAGCACGACGCATCAATCTCAACAGAGCAGATGGAGCGGGACAGGAAGTCAGGTTTCACCAAAACAAAATGAAAACATCCGGTTAATTTTCAGAATAAAACACTCTGTGTTATCACCAGATCGTATTTCACTTAACTACAAAAACAAACCAAAGTCATGATGAGAGAAACCAGGCCTGGAGTCAACAGGTCAGAGGTTTTCAGAGGACCAGAAAGACAACATGGATGAGGAGAGGAGGAGGAGAATCCTTGATTCAGTGATTACTGCAGGAAAACATCGGTCTCGTGTGCTTTTTAGAGCAGCTTGCTAAGGGTATTTTCCACCAGAGCACATTTTGAATTTGTTGGTACATCACAAACAAGTCATAAAATTGTTCGAGTCTGAGGATGTTGCATCTGTAAAGAATGCAACAGATTGTAATTTAAATCAAGCAAATAAATTCTAACTTACAAAAAACATAGCCAAACATATATCTACTAAATCTTTGCTTCAGCTTGGTGCTGGATGGTTCTAGTGACAGATGATCTGTCTTCATCATGATCAAGTTTGACCGTCCTTTCATCTAGCAGCATCTCTGTCTTCTTCTTTATGAAATAGGTGCGACTTGGATTATAAGAAGCTCCTCCTTCTCATCTTAATGAACCAGCTTCTCAAAACAACCACGTTTTAATGGAAGCTTAGCCGTAATTTGAAAACTTCATTAAAGCTTATTTGAGTTTTCTTTCACTGCAGTTGCCAATTTTTTTGATTGTATTTTCATTGAATCATTCTAACGTTGGAGTGATGATTATTCTGTTACTTTATTCTCTATTATATAAAGACTAGGGATGTAGATTTTAAGTATTTTCTGTGATCAATTTTTGAAAATGTTAACGATCAATTATTGATTAATCAATAAAAAAACATTAATATTCTTATGTTAAAAACAATGCCAAATACGTTTTTTTCCACCAAAATTATATTTTCTACAGCAACAAAATGCATATAACTGACGGCATTGGATACGGGTAACATGTTTAACACTGATTATCAACGATCAGGCTCATAAAAATATTCTCTGTGGACATAGTCTTATAAAGTGAAGGTTCATAATACAAACAAAAAGTACTTCACACTCAGTGTCCAGTTTTCATCGATCAGGTGTCAGTCGGGAGCGCAACCGGGTCACAATCAGTCCAGCTGCAGAAAAGCTCAGACGGCTTTGATGCTGCTGGTCAGCAAACACAGCGTACTAGCAATTCCCACCAGTCTGTTGGATTTGTATCTAAAGGTGGGGAAATGTCCTGTTTAAAGTTGGCAACCTTCGTGTCGTTGTTGGCAGCAGTTGTGCATTGATTTTCTTTAAAAAGTGGAGACCTGACGTGCAGCCGCCAGCTGAGCGTCTCTGCTGTACTCAACACCTTTTAACAGCTGATTCACATGAAAAAAATGCTTTAATTAAGCTTCAAACACCTCCCTGAGAGCTGAATGTGATATGAGACCACATGATGTTTGTTCGATTAATTGTGTGCATCTCTAATAGGGACAGTTAAAGCCTCGCAGTTTAATGCAAACCAGAAAGAAACAAACATCGACCTGCCTCTGACCTCGCTGAATCGCAGGTTTTTAAACTGAGATTTGTTGTTGAACTTTTTGGTCTTGTTTTTATTTTATTTGCTCCAGGGAGACATCAACAAAAGGCAAAAGAAAAACCAAACATTGGCCATGCAGATCCAAAAAATGTCGAGCAGCTGTGACGAAGTGGATCTGAAGCACAAAGAAGACCTCGCCGTCCTGGAGGACGACATACAGAAGATCACTGCCAACATACAAGTAGGTCCAAAACCAGACACAGTGTCCGTGAATTAAAGGAGATCTGCTGAACCTGAGAGACTCATTTATGTGTGTACATCTTATCAAGGTGACCAAGAAAGAGCTGACACTGTTCCAGCAGAAGCTTGAAGAGGAGGTTAAGAAAGACCAGAACGAGAAGAAAGCCAACCAGGAGGTGCTGAAGGCCCTCAAAGTGGAGATAGAGGACCTGCAGGAGGAGCACAGGAGGTACGCTAACCTGGGTCATTGTTTCACAGGAGTGTCTTACATAATGGTCTCTCTGTAAAGAGGCTTTTAACAGACCGGAGTCTCAGCACTTTGCATTATTTATAGTAATGATAAAAACAAAAGAGTCCATCAGGGTAAGATCCTGTGAGACAGGACTTTACTCATCCTGGATGAAACCCTGGGGTCAGTTTGCTCAAACATTACAGCACAACAACAGCATCAAATATACATGCAGTACAGAAAGTGTACGATGAAGTATGAAGAGAAGTCTCTGATCATTCTGTTTATGTGCACAGTCTCACCCGAAACATCCGGGAGAAGAAAAGCAGCTTTGACTCACAGCTGAGGGACTTCTTGGAGCTGAGGTAAGTGGTGAGCAGACTCTGAAATATGATGTAGGAAATAGATTTCACCCAGACTCCCCGTCTCACTGCTGTCTTCCTGTTCCCTCAGTAATCAGTCAGCAGCAGAGAAAATGAGTCTGGAGGATGAGATCAGACGCTGTAAGACCTCGCTCACCTCGGCTACCAGGAGGTGTAACAACGCTCAGGTAGGTTCAATGTCTCACTCTGAACTCACTGAGAGAATGAATGATGTCTGAGGGAAGAGTCAACTCCATGTAAGTTCATGTGTATAAGGACGGGTACTAAGTCAGCCTTCAGGATGCAAACTTTAAAACTCAGTTACATTTTTTAAGCTAGATGAGCAGAACGCTTACACACAATCATCTTAGAGTTCAGAAGGATTTGGATTGATGATAAAAACTTGGCAAATGTAGGATCATACTTATCATGCATCACAGGAGCTTCTTGTCCCCAAAGCTGCATCGCTTCACTGACAGGAGCAGTGAGCAAAAGAGCGTTTCAATCTAGGATCTGATTGATCAATCTAGATAACACTCAAGCCTGGTTTATACTTCTGCATCAAATCGACGGCGCTGCCTACATGTGTAGGTCTACGTAACTCCCATACCTACGCAGACGCCTGCACATGTTGAGGAGAAATGTAACTACGTCTCAAATCGACGCAAACAGCATCGTATTTCCTGCATTTACAACACTTCCAGAATCGCCGTTCATCTCCTCCGACGTGTTCTCTGTTCTTCCCTGTAATCATGTCTGTATGATAAACAGCAACGTGTATCAGCTATAGATTCAATCAATCAATCAATTTTTATTTGTATAGCGCCAAATCAAAATAAACGTTATCTCAAGACTCTTTTACAAACAGAGCAGGTCTAGACCACTCTATGTCAAATTATGAACAGAGACCCAACGCCAAGACAGGATCAGACTCAGTCTGACCCCACCTTAATCCATCATGAGCATTGCACCTCACAGTATTTAGCTAGTTACAGCGGAGAGGAAAAACTTCCTTTAACAGGCAGAAACCTCGAGCAGAACCAGACTCATGTTAGACAGACATCTGCTGAGACCCAGTTGGGTCTGGAAAGAGGGATAGAGGAGAATAAGAGAGAGAGAGGGAGCGGTGATAGTCCAGTGGCAACAGTTACTACACGTCTCATCACTATGAGATTTATCAAAAAGGAAAGTTTGAAGCCTAATCTTAAAAGTAGAGACAGTGTCTGCCTCCTGGACTGGTAGATGTTTCCAAATGAACATAACACGATCTGAATCCCTTTGAAAAAATAAACTAAGATCATAGCAGAGCCGGAAACAGGTGACCGGCTATCAGAGAGACCACACTGTCACCATCAAATGTTTCAGCGACAAGGACACATCAACGCACAAGTCTATAGAGCTCACGTCCATGTCGGCTGCTGTTGCTCAGGGTCAACACAGAAGTATAGACCAGAATTTAAGGGCAGTTTATAATTTAGGTCTTCCCATTTCTACACACCGTACCTTTAACTTACCTTAAATACACAACCGCTGTGGGTCCCAGATTTAAAAAGACATCACCTCTGATATAAACCTAGACATCTGCATGACCTCGTATGTGTTCTGAGGGTGCACATTTACTCACATGTAAACAAATAAAAGAGCTAGATGCTGTTTTGTTCTGATGTCGAATGTTCTCCGTTCACATTGTTTCAGAAATCAGCTGTTTGTCATGATCTTGATCTTCTTGTTTGGCTCCCTCAGCTGTCGGTGGTGGAGAGCAGTCGGGACCAGAGTCTGTACGGCCTCTACAGAGAGCTGGCGACCAACAAGGCTTCACTGAGCAAACTGGACGAGGCGGCTCACAGGTAAGAGGTGTGATTTCACTGATGTCATCGTTCTGTTGTCTCGTTCATGATGTAACGTGTGATATCTGTCATCTCAAGATTCCCCAACCAAGATCTGGAAATGACCCAAAAAACCTGGAGAGCCAACGTGCAAGAAATCGAAAAGAAAATCTCCACTATTGAGGTAATTATAACGATCACAGCGACAACAGCATGAGGAGACCAACACACATGAAGGTGCTGACTGCTTTAAAACTACTGACACACAAAGAGGAATCCTGAGTGTTCACACTGATCTGTCTTCAGTCAGGCGTCAGAAAGATGAAATGTGTTATTGTTTTATGAGGTGTTCCTTGTTGAGTGGGAGGATTTGACCCGGGCTCATCTTTATCTGTTCCGTAGACTCAGTTCAAGGAGCAGATGGATCAGGTGAAGAACGGCAGGAGAGTCAACGAGCTTCTTCCTGTCAGTGTGAGCAACCAGCATGAACCTCCAGCTGCAGCAGTAAGACACAGATACCCAGCACGTGTCTGTCTTCTATTATTGCTCATATAAAAACCAGTTCAAAGATTCTGTCTTGAACTTGAGTCGAGGTCTGGACTGTTTGTAGAGTAAAGGAATCTGATGAATAGCTGTGAATACAGTTTCCAGTAAATAGTTATTTTAAACTTATGATGTCATTGTCACTAAACATCTATTACATTTATTATAGTTTCGTTCGGGCGTTCAAAGTTCACATGTTAAAGCTAAGTGGCAACCTTGACTCTAAAGGTTGATTTATACTTCTGTGTCGAATCAATGGCATAGCCTAAGCTGGAAGTCCATGTAGCTCCCGTACCTACACAGAGGCCAACACACGTAGCTGACGTGCACCTCCTCCAAAATGTAACTACCCGTAGAATCGACACGGAACGCAAGCTCTGTGATTGGTCCGCTCGGCGGCTTTGTATTTCCCACATTTACAGCACTTCCGGCCGTGTATCTCCTCCTCTCTGTTCTTCATGTAATCATGTCTGTATGATAAACAGCAACATGTATCAGCTGTAGATTAACAGAACACGCTCTGAATCTCTGTGGAAAAGGAAACAGAGATCGTAGCGGGGCCGGAAGCAGGCGACCAGCTATCAGAGAGACCACACTGCCCTCAAGTGTTTAGGAGGAGAATTGCTGTGCAACACAGACACATCGACACACAAGTATGGGGTGCTCATGTCCACGTCAGCCCCTGCTGCGTAGGCTTTAAAACATGAAGCCCATGCAGAAGTGTTATAAGCTGCAGTTCTTAGAGTGTCCACTAGAGGCTGGCTGCAGAAACACCAGAAACCACATACACACCCATTCAAAGAGACGATCTTTACAGCAGAAATAAACATGTTTACAGTCTGGTTCAAAAAACAGTTCAGGTCTGAATATCTTATCTCTCTATCAGCACACACTGTAAGGACTTTATTTTAATTCATTATGTTTGAAGATATTAAACTTACGAGTTTTGCCCAAATAAGGGCGTGGCTGACTTAATTAACAGGCGGGCACCCTGTAGCTGTTAGCGAGGAGGCTAAAGGCCCGCCACTTTAGGTCACACTAAGTTTGGATAAGTTCAGCATTTCAAATATGGCTGCCGCCACCGATTGGCTTCAAAACAGCTCTCAGGAACAGATGGGTGACGTCACGGAGACTACATTCATTTATTATACAGTCTATGGTTGAAGATAAATCCTTGTAACATCACTATTTTGATTGACGCAGGATTAACACACACACACACACACACACACCCATGTTCTGAGATTATGACCCTCTGTGATACAGTTCAGCCTCAGAGCTCCTCCGGACGGTTGATGACACCAAAGTTATTTGCATTTACTGTTGATGTGAATGGTGTTGGAGCTATTTCCATCCTTTTATGTGCTTGATTAATTTTCTTGAGCTGGTTTATTTGTTGATATTTTGTTTGAGGTAAATCTAGTATTAAGTTTGATGCTACATATATTTCAGTACTCATTTTGACTGGAAACTTACATTGTGTGAGAGGATTTGCTTTAACTGTGAAAGATCCAGGGAATGATCTTTGAGTGAAATATAACTGACCAATGACCAACAGCTTCCAAAGCAATGTGCTCAAAGTTGTATTGTTTATCCCCTCACAGATCTAACAGCTGTGAGTCAGCAGCTCTGACTGTTTGAATGCAGAGAAACCAGAACATAAACCCTTCTGTCTCGTGTTAATGTTGCAGATGTCTGTGGCAGCCGCTCTGTCCTCCTCATCCTCCAGCAGCAGCTCTCCCTCACTCACCCAGCAGGCTGCAGCTGAGGCTCCAGCTGCTCCCCCTCAGACTCAGCACAGACCTGCAGGCCGAGCATCAGGACCCTCACACACCAACAACACAGTGTTCGACAAGGCCATGGAGCACCTGGCCTCCATGTTCCCCGACTACACCAGGTAAACCGGGTCTCTGGGCGGGTACTATTAAAACCACTGAGACACCTTTACCAGAGTTACATGTTAACTCTGTCTCTCAAATTCAAATTTCAAATAGCTTTATTGGCATGAAAGTTTAAAACAATATTGCCAAAGCATAAAACAAAATCTATATCTATATATACAAAATCTCTCTCTCTCTCTCTCGCTGCTCTCTCTCTCTCTCTCTCTCCTCCCTCCCTCTCTCTCTCTCTCTCGCTCCGTCCTCCCTCTCCCTCTCTCTCTCTCTCCTCCCTCTCTCTCCTCTCTCTCTCCCTCTCTCTCTCTCTCTCTCCCTCTCTCTCTCTCTCTCTCTCTCTCTCTCCCTCTCTCTCTCTCTCTCTCTCTCTCTCTCTCTCTCTCTCTCTCTCTCTCTCTCTCTCTCTCTCTCTCCCTCTCTCTCTCTCTCTCTCTCTCTCTCTCTCTCTCTCTCTCTCTCTCTCTCTCTCTCTCTCTCTCTCTCGTGTGCACTCAGGCCAGAGTTGATGCGGTTTGTTCAGGAGCTTCGTTCCTCCAGCGGTGGCAGCCTGAGCAGCATGGCCTTACAGGACATGGTGGGCGGAGTGAGCCAGCTCATCTTGGACCATCAGGTAGGTCCCTAATGTGTATCAACAAAGTCTGATCCTCAATTTATTTATTTCACCATGCCAGTCTCAGAGAGACTAGTTCTACATCTAAAAACACATCACACTGGTCTGTTCTTGTTTCCTCACAGGAAAGGAGTTCAGCTTATAAACCCAGCCTCATGGGACGAGGAGGAAGTCCAGCTCAGTCTGTTACTCCTCCGTTAATGAATCCATCTCCAGTCTGGCAGACTTTCCAGACAGGACCCCAGAGAGCCACACAGTCCAACGCGGTAAGTCAGAAATACTGAATGTTCTCCAGTGCCAGAGTTAAGGGCTGAAATTGTAGATTGTGGGCTTCATTCTTCTGTCTTTCTGCAGCTGAATGTTGAAGATCCTTGTATCATCTGCCATGAAGACATGAGTCCAGACACCATGTGTGTGCTGGAGTGCCGACACAGCTTCCATAATGATGTGAGTACATTTACTGTAACTGCAGCGCCTTGAGAACACATTCACCATGTTTGAAACTACACACATGTTTACTTACATGTAACATCTGCAAATCATATTGGATTTGATTCAGGCTTTTATGTCATTGGCTAACTCAAAGTAGTCCATAATTATGTGTAAGGGAGTCACAACTAAAAGTAATTAAGTGAGTTCAGTAAGTCCTCTAAGATTAGAAACGCTTTTACAAACAGAGCAGGTCTAGACCACTCTATGTTAAATTATGAACAGAGACCCAACACCAAGACAGGATCAGACTCAGTCTGACCCCACCTTAATCCACCATGAGCATTGCACCTCACAGTATTTAGCTAGTTACAGCGGAGAGAACAAACTTCCTTTAACAGGCAGAAACCTCGAGCAGGACCAGACTCATGTTAGACAGACATCTGCCTCGACCGAGTTGGGTCCGGAAAGAGGGATAGAGGAGAATAAGAGAGAGAGGGAGCGGTGATAGTGATGAGACGAGTAGTAGTAGCTGTTGCATACGTCCGTATCAGCTGGAGTCTGGAACGTCCACAGCAGGAGGACGTCTACAACAGCTCAGAGGAACCTACGAGACAAGGGAGCTCAGGGACTCCAGAAAGGTCTATGGTTAGTAACTTTAATGGGACAGGGAGAGTTAAAGTAAGTGATGAGGGGGTTGGGGGGGAAGGGGGTGAGATAGGATCCCAGTGGGTCAGTCCAAGCCTGATCCAGCTCTAACTATAAGCTTTATCAAAAAGGAAAGTTTGAAGCCTACTCTTAAAAGTAGAGAGGGTGTCTGCCTCCCGGACCCTGACTGATGGATGATTCCAAAGGAGAGGGGTCTGATAACTGAAGGTTCTACCTCCCATACTACTTTTAGAGACTTTCGGTAGGACCAGCAGGCCTGCATGTTGGGAGCGTAGTGTTCTAGAGGGGTAATAGGGAACTATGAGCTCTTTAAGATCAGAAACTACATCCTAAACCTTGTCAGGTCAGTTGGACCTGTAAAGCTTAAAGCCTTTGTTGTGATTTAGACTCTGAGAAGAGTAGTGTTTTATTGAGATTATATGAAACAGACCAGCACAATATAGTCCATAAATCTTGGTTGTGGGAGGGGGGATGTTACACAGTTTTCAAAACTATTTAAAAACACAAGCCTGTGCATCCAACAGAAGTCCAGAAAGCAAACGTTAGACCCCTGAAGAAGTCTTATTAAACTGAAGGTTGTAACACTTTAACATGTGGAACAGTAACAGAGAGAATGAATGATTATGAAGCCTCTGTATGTTTGTTGGACTCATGTAAGAAGTCTTGAACCAAAGCATCAGAGCGCACGCAGCCGCACAGTCATGATGGGTTATTAACCAACACAGACTGGTCTTAGTGGAGTCACCATCCTCTTAAAGCTCACATGGTTTAAGATGATTCTATTGAAGCTGTTTGATTGGCTCACTGAGTTGTTTGAGTCATCAGCTCAGCCAACAGGCTCAGAGTGTCTCTCTGAGAAGTTCAACGTCCTTGAAATATTCTGTGAGGGAATCTGATTCACTCATTTAGTATTTATCTTGATCCAGGACTTTTACATGTATTAATAAAACAAAATTAATTGTGTGTGTCTGTGTGTGTCTGTGTGTGTGTGTCTATGTGTGTGTGTCTGTGTGGGTCTGTGTGTGTCTGTGTGTGTCTGTGTGTGTCTGTGTGTGTCTATGTGTGTGTGTCTGTGTGTCTGTGTGTCTGTGTCTGTGTCTGTGTGTCTGTGTCTGTGTGTCTGTGTGTATCTATGTGTGTCTGTGTGTCTGTGTGTCTGTGTGTCTGTGTGTCTGTTCAGTGTATCCGGTCCTGGCTGAAGGAGCAGAGCACCTGTCCCACCTGCAGAGACCACGCTCTGCTGCCCGAGGACTTCCCCGTGCTGCCAGGCAGAAGACGCCAAGCCCCATGATGCTCTTCATCACACCTCTTGATGTTCTTTCTGACACCTTGTGCACGCTTCAATCACTTGAATCACTTTTATCTCTTTTGTTTAATTAAAATCCTCTCCTGAGACTGGACGATCTTTAAGCCTGATTTTATCTCTTTTAAACACGTTTGATTAAAATCTTCAAAAGGAGAAACTTGAGTTTTTTGGTATCCTTCAAATGTGTAAGACATCCATTGATACTTTAATAAAACAAAGATCCTGTTTGAGCTCACTTCTCAGTGTACAGTGTTTATTTTCACAGCTGAGGGTCAGAAATGAGGAGTTTATGTAAGTTATATCAAACGCAGCATGGGTCAGAGTCCAGGAGGACATCCATCAAATGTGGGACTGATGATGGACTCTTACACTACTGATTTTGAAATACTTCTAATGGTGACATTTGATTTGATTTTGGATTTTTTTTTTATGATCAACAATTGTATTGCTTTTTTCATCTTTTTGCAACATTCATTAATTTTCAGAATTTCATAAACATACAACAGAAAACAGGAACAAAAAAATAGAATTGCAACAAAAACTGATAATGAAAATAAACAAACACAAATAGATTTAAAAAAAACATGAAAATATTATTACATACTGTGTCCTTGTTAGTTGATAGTGAAGAGCTGGTAACTCTTCCTCTTTAAAAGGTAATTGTTCCACCTGTTAGTCTGTCTATAGATAAGTTGTTCACATGAACAACTGCCTAGTTCAAGGAACCACTCCCCATATGAGGGGGATTCTGTTTTTCTCCATCCTCTGAATAGAGTCTGTCTGCCCACCATTAAGGCTGTTTGAATCAATTCTTCATTTCTGCAGCCTCTCACTATCGATGGGTCACCCGATACATACAGCCCAGGACAGAATTCAAAACTGTCGCTTGTGATCTCTTTTATGCAGTTGTGAATTTGTTCCCAAAAGGGGGGGAGGGGGGTGGTTCTCGGTGAATCCAGAAGTCCTGGATTCATTCTTCAACAGATTTTAGTCTGCTACCTTTATACAAATCTCCTAGAGTATGAATCCCATTATTCAACCATATTTTCCAGCAGAACAGAGCTCTAACATAACTCGGCTTTGGGTTCTACCAAATACTTGACTCTGAGTTAAGATGGATGTCTATATTATAAATCTTGGCAACCTTTTTCCATACGTTATGCAAATGAGAGATGACTGGGTGGGACTTCCTCTCTTTCAACAGTTTAGTGGACAGACATGCTAATGGGGTGAGGGGTGGACACATCCCTTTCAATGCTAGACCATGGAGGAGCACCCTCTGGTGGAACAGCCCACTAAGCTATGTGTCGAAGGATAAATGCATACTGACAGAAGAACAATTTAGGAAGTCTCATATCATTTTTAATAAAACACTCAAAACAACTACACAGCTACAACTTCAAAAATAGAACAATCAAAGTTCTCCTCTGACAAAGGAACGATCTTTTCCAACACTTCATCTCCTCTGGTTTTAAAAGAGAAAAGGTTGATCTGAAATATAGAAGTGGATTCTCCTTCTGTTATCGCTCAGTATCTTCTTCTGACTCCAGGAGGAGTCTCTGCGTCTCACAGAGTCCAGATCTCCTCCAGGTAAACACGCTCAGGTGTTTCAGTCCTGTGATCCTCCCACACCGGCCTCAGAGTTTAAGTCCAGGGTCAGACTCTGCACAGCTTCAGAGGGAAGTTCTCTGTGATCAGATGATCGTCATGAAGCACGATGACGATGTTCACTTCAAACTCTGGAACAGAGAAACAAATGATCGCTTTAAGGAACCGGTTCTTCATGAGGACTGATATCTCAGATAGATGTTTCCATCTTTTCTAAAATTGAAAAGACTTTATTTTCTTTCTTTTTTTTATAAAGATCTGCTGATTTACATTTTTACACTTTACATAGAAACAATCAATGTAAACAATTAAAGCAAAGGATGTCTTTTGTATAAGAAACACAATAAGTGAAGGAACCAAAAATCAACCAATAATAATAAATGATAATAATTTAAAATAAACAAATGATCCTTTAATTTAAATCAAACTAAAATCATGGTATTTGGAAACAATAAATCTAACAATAACAAACAAGAACAGATTGGGGGGGTCAACATAGAAAGAGTACATGAACACAAATTCCTTGGTGTGATAATAGATGAAATAAAACACATAAAACACGTTCAATCCAAGCTGTCAAGAAGCATTTCAGTTCTCACCAAAGCCAAGAACATTCTGGATCATAGATCACTCTTCATCCTCTACTCTTCACTTATTTCACCATGTCTCAGTCACTGTGCTGAGGTGTGGGGGAACACTTATAAAAGCTCACTACAACCTCTGTCAGTACTACGGACAAGAGCCATCAGAATAGTTCACAATGTTGATTTACGTGAACACAGGAATTCATCGTTCCTCAAATCCAAAATATTGAAATGATTTGACCTTGTGGATTTTAAAATTGCTAAAATTGTGTACAAGGCAAGGAAAAATCTCCTTCCAGGAAATATCCAAAGATTGTTCTTATAACTTAAGAGGGAAGTTAAGATTATAAGATGGTGAGCAGCAGGAGTAAAACTGTGGAACAGACTCAATATGGAGCTAAAGCAATGTCTGAACATAATCCAGTTCAAGAAGAAGAATAAAGAAATGATTTTCATGAAGTACAAGGAGGAAGACTAGTGCTGAGAATCACGAGGGGGTTACTTTTGATTGTTGGTGTAAATCTGAAGATAGGAGATGAAGATTTGTTTTGTGGGAACGCTCTCGTCTAAGAAAGAAAATAAAGGGGCAGGCTTAGATCAGTTTGAACTTCTTCCTCCTTTTCACACATGGAAAGTCAAATGTTTCAGTGCTTGCTCATGGAACTGAATGATTCTGGGTTTGTTTGTATAACTATTTCTTCTTTTTAACTTGTATGTTTTTTTTTTCTCTTTTACTTTTACATGATCAAAATAAAGACATCAAATCAAATCAAAAATAAATAAATAAAATGGAAAATAAATTATAGTGAAACTACAATAAGATAAATATGTTTATATTTTTAAAAAAGTGGAAAAGGTAAAAAAAAAAAAAAGCAATAAGAATAACAATAAAAAATATTTTTAAAACATAAATAAATAATAGTAGTAATAATAATTATAATACCAAAAACAAACTGAGAAACAAAATTTTAAAAACACCACATGTGATGATCTACATGGAGAACTGGAGAACATGTTCTTTGAATATACAGTATCTCACAAAAGTGAGTACACCCCTCAAATTTCTTCTAAAGATGAAGCACAAGAAAGCTAAAGACAAGCAGACTAAGGACATGGAGTACTGGAACCAGGTCTTGTGGTCTGATAAAACCAAAATAAACGAACTCCATGCCCAAAAGGGTTCAGGCAGTGCTGGAAAATAATGGTGGCCACACAAAATATTGACACTTTGGGCCAAATTTGGACATTTTCACTTAGGGGTGTAGTCACTTTTGTTGCTGGTGGTTTAGACATTAATGGCTGTGTGTTGAGATATTTTGAGGGGAGAGTAAATGTACACTGTTATACAAGCTGTACACTGACTACTTAACATTGTTATCAAAGTGTCATTTCTTCAGAGTTGTCCCATGAAAAGATATAATTAAATATGTGCAGAAATGTGAGGGATGTACTCATTTTTGTGAGCTACTGTAGGTGTGGTGCTATAGAAGGGATTCAAAGCCTCAAAGGATCCAGATAAAGAAAAAAACTCTAAATCTGCAACCAGCTTTACTGGAAGGTAGTGTATTCTCTAAGACAGTCATTGTAGAAATGTTTCTAAAGGTTTTCACACAGTCATTAAAAAGGTTCACCCTGAAGTGTTGAAGTTACTTAGGAAGTCATGGAACCTTTTACAAATATAAAGTGTGAAATATTTGTCCTTGTGAATCAAACTGAAGAAAAACAGATCCTCTGATGTTCAGCGCTTTATGAAATGAAGACATCAGTAGAGTGGAGCAGCTGTGCAGGATTTACTGACCCACTTTGAAGTTGGTGGTCTCCAGCGTGGGGCAGGTGAAGAGCCGGGGGAACACCATGTAGATGGGAATGGCGAGGCTGTGACAGACGTCACCTTCAGCGATCTGTATGTTCTGGATCTCTGTGGCATCTCTGGCGTAACCTTCAGCACAACCTGAACACAGCCTGCACGTTAAACTCTGCCACAACAACAAACACTTTAAAGTCTCTGGAAATGTAAATGGAATATTTAAAATTCATATAGAATATCAAAATGTAATGTGTAATCAAGCTTCAACAAAAATCTGAGTGAAAATAAACATCCACAACTCTGAAAAAACTCTGTTCAAAAACAGCTTCTTTTACAGGTCAGAGCATTTCTCAAGACGGTGTGGGCGTGGCCTAACTCTTTGATTGACAGGTCAAGAGAGAGTTCACAGCCTGCATGTTAAACCTCTGCTATAACAACAAACACTCTAATAACCTCACAACAGGAACTCACCACAGGTCTCCACTCGGACCAGCTGCAGCTCAATACTCTTTATGGGGACGTCAGAGTTCTCCACCACCACCTCTCCGGTCAGGGGCTGGCTGATCACACAGTTTGTGGCGTCTAAACTTCCTCGGATCAGAAACTTGGGCAGCGCGCTCCTCTGAAATCACACAGTCAGTCTGTCAGGAAACAGCTTCAAGTCAAAGGAATCAACAACAAGGAGTGTTTCCCACCTCTCGGATGTTCTGCAGGGTGTCCGGAGTGATGGTGAAGTTCACCGGGGTGGGGACCACTTTAGCTTTCTGAGGCTGAACAAAGCAAAGACGCTGATGTGACTCAGTTCAACAGTTTGAATCAAACAAACTTCTTCACTTAGCTGATTTACTTTGATGATTGTTGATCTAAATGAGTCTGACTCACCTGACAGTGCACGATGAACTCACAGTTCCTGCTCAGGTCTTTGGCCAGCAAGGAGCGCTTCATGTCACAGCGGAGGGTGTACTGAGGAGACGATGACCAGGACTGTTACTGAACACATTCTGCCACAGATACCGGGAGGCAGACACCCTCTCTACTTTAAGAGTAGGCTTCAAACTTTCCTTTTTGATAAAGCTTATAGTTAGAGCTGGATCAGGCTTGGACCAGCTCTTAGTTATGCTGCTATAGGCTTAGACTGCCAGGGGAACTGGCACACTGACAGACTGGTATCCTATCTCACCCCCTTCCCCCCAACCTCTCATCACTTACTTTAACTCTCCCTGTCCCATTAAAGTTACTAACCATAGACCTTTCTGGAGTCCCTGAGCTCCCTTGTCTCGTAGGTTCCTCTGAGCTGCCGTAGACGTCCTCCTGCTGTGGACGTTCCAGACTCCAGCTGATACGGACGTGCTGGACTCCAGCAGCAACAGCTACTACTACTCGTCTCATCACTA
The DNA here is from genome assembly GCF_009762535.1 of Notolabrus celidotus. Classification (NCBI taxonomy): domain Eukaryota; kingdom Metazoa; phylum Chordata; class Actinopteri; order Labriformes; family Labridae; genus Notolabrus; species Notolabrus celidotus. Next base: position 38,340,664 of record NC_048276.1, on the reverse strand, counting down.
TCACCTCTCTCCCTCTCTCTTATTCTCCTCTATCCCTCTTTCCAGACCCAACTCGGTCGAGGCAGATGGCTGTCTAACATGAGTCTGGTTCTGTTCGAAGTTTCTGCCTGTTAAAGGAATTGATTGATTGATTGATTGATTGATTGATTGATTGATTGATTGATTGATTGATTGGTTGATTGATTGATGGTTTGTTGATTGGTTGGTTGGTTGATTGATTTAGGCGCCCCCTTTGGACAAAATGATACCTCTGCTGTGTTCTCTGATCTCACTGTGCTCTCTCTGTAATCATGTTGCTCCCTGAATGTGACAGAGGGTCTGTTTCTGCAGTTCGCTGTAACTCACTCTGCAGCCGCAGCACTCACAGGCGTTAAAAGAACTGCACAGAAATAATGAATACTGTTGTTGATGGTCTTGTTTCCTTCTGTAGCTCATAGAAAGTCATGAATATTAATATCAGTCTGTTTCATTACCAGATAAAAAGTCACAAAGGAGCTGTAAATATCTTTCTTCAGATTATTCTGTTCCATTTGATGAATTTGAAAGAATTAAATTACACTTTACAAAAGACTGAGACATGACTTTGCTTTGTAGGATATGTTTAGAAGAAGGGATGTAAGGATATATCACAAGACGGTAAAAAATCAAGGGTACAAAAAAGGGTTAACATTTATATTGTGATATTATTTAAACAGTAGAGGGCGCTATCTGCGTTTCACTCCGCTTGTTCAGCATCATGAAGTCTCTTGTGCTGCTCTCTCATCACTCGCTGAGTGGAGTGTAACAGACATGGAGTCAGCAGGTGAAGACCGAGCAGGTCAGGATGTACCTTTGTGTTTACAGTCTGAGGTACGGCAGCATTTTGTCTTTCCCTGATATTCCTGAAGAACAATATGTCAATTCACAGCCAGGAGCAGAAGCTGCTCTTTAGTTTATTTAAAGAGATTGACCTTATTTGTTTTAACATTTCATACTTTCATCTGGGAATCGTTCACTTTACATTTGTCTATAATTGTTCTGAAATTTTCCAACAAGGTATTTTTGTAAACTCATTTTGAGTTTTTTTACAAGGTGCTGAAAAAAAGTGTGCAGTGGTTTTATTTGAGTTCCAACACACCTTCAAAATGAAAAAGGATGACTTTGTTTACAAAGAAATATTAGAGAACAAATATATATCCCAACTGTCCATATCTGAGAACTG